>NW_026941606.1:0-13348 GCF_032062105.1 Saccostrea cuccullata
ATACTGTTCGTTATGTCCATATCCTTCTTTGCACCTTCCAGAGATATTAGGATTAGTTCTCGCACACCACTCGACTAGTTAGATTAAGTCCTTGCTTTGCACCAACCCGAGAGATTTAGGGTTAGTCGTCGCACACTAGTCGAGTGATTAGGGTTAGTCTTGCAACCACTCAAGATATCTAGGTAATAGTTGGTGCACACTTTTCGAGCGATAAGGGTTAGTTTTGCATCCATCTGAGAGATTAGGGTTAGTGTTCGCATAATGAAATTTATTTACCATAAATCTGGAAATTTTTACGTCGATTTTATTTTGCGAATAGGGTCAAAATGGTGTTGATTAATTCTTACGTTTTAAAATTTTGCGAATTACCACTGTTTTGTTTACATTTTCTTATTGGTAATTTATTTTTAAGAAAAATATTTTTGCGAATGCAATGAACTCGCAAATTTGCTAAAAATTTATCTACAGCAAAAATTTCCAGATTTATTCAAGACCTTGGTCGGGCGCACATTGAGGTTCGGTGCAGTAGTACTATGACGTCATAAACGTTAATTTTTTCTGCACCATCTGACTTTGGTGTGTCAAACCATCAGGGTCTGGCACAGGCCATAGGACTTTGGCGTGAGCACCCGTTCCACTTTGGAGTCCAGTATAGTTAGTAACACCGGATAGAACGGCGCATTCGCTGTGGCGGTGGGGCGTGACTCGGGGTGGCGGCACCGAAGCGAGAAAAACACTATTAAGGTGTGTTTACCTGCATTTTTTCATATGTTCAGACGTCTTAGATCAGAAAATTGTATGCTACGGAAGAGAACAAATATCAACGTACCTCTGACTGTTTAAAACAGCCTTTGAGAGTGCTCCGTTTTCTCAAACACTCCTCCTCACTTTCGGGGTATCAACGTTTTCGACTTCTGACATGATATTCTGTTTCAAAATTGACCTCAAAGGGTTTTTTTTTTCTCACATCATCAACAGTAATAAAGTTATACGATAGAATTTAACTTCAATCCTACTTTAAAAGTCAATATATGTTACTAATTAAACCAATTTAGGCTTCAAACTTGATGCGACGATCGGGGTGGCGGTTTTTATGCCTTGCAGGGTGGCAGCATATCCGAGAAATAAGGATTATTCTTTCATTCAGCGTTCTCCTGGCCCCCTTGCGAGACAAAAAAGATTCAGATCTCTTAGAGAAATTTAGGTTATGGCATGGCATGATGTTATTTCGTTATAAATGTGGCTATGTCAAACTTAGTTTTGAACAAAAGTCCATGTTAAGCAGAATAATCAAGATAATTTCAATCACAATTTTTATACACATATAAACATCTTTGTACTTGTCCCTAAACTAACAAAATAACAACTGAGTGACTGTTGTTAAATTATCATATTGTGATTATCTGTTTATTCGGGACATACGTTCATAGCCGAAAGATGTGAAATTAACTGAAATTGACGATTTATGTGTATCACACTAAAAGCTAAAAATTGGCCAAACCTTCTGCATTTAATTAATGCATGTTACAAGAAGTTGACTTGTAAAATGCAATGATTAGGTGCAGAAGGTTTGGCCAATTTTTATAAAGCCCCTAATTTGACTAATTATGGGCAACAAACTTGAAAATCTATCATAGATGATCGCTATCTATTCCTATATCGTTTAATTGAGGCGGGAAGGGGGGTATCCCATCCATTAAATGCAAAACAACAAATAATTTCACTTTAACAAATCTCAATACGGCTCTCAATAATGGACAAAAACTTTACCATGTTTACCATACATTAGCTTTAGAAGAAAAAATGAAAGGGGTGGTGCTAATTGAAAGAGAACAAAATTCAAACCTGGAAAAAAAATGACCAGCAAAAGAAGTAAATTATTCAAACGTTAAATGCTGTTTCTTGGGGGAGGGTTAGGATAGATCAATATTCTTTCAGTACCATTTTCTTTTTCAAAACCCCATGCATAACTCACCCTTCTTTGAATACACTGTAACCTGTGCGTGTAGAAAGGGTGGGGTGGGTGGGGGCTAAAACTACCCCCAAAATGTTCAATGTCTTTATTATGTCTATCTTTGCAAAAAGTGGGTTGGGCTATGCCATAAAAGAAACTGTAGAATGCCCCCCCCCCCACCCCCCCGACCATGTTCGGTCTTATCCATTGGAACAAACGTAAAATGAACTGAAATAAAAAGCATAAAAACAACAACGAGAGCATACCGGTGTTGTAGAGTAAGATTTCCCCCATAGCCAGCTCCCCCCACCCCCGGAAATCGCTCTCTAGAGTAGGGTTTTCCATTGAGGGGAAACTCATACCAGAGTAAAATTTCCCCTCTTTCTTTCTCAGCGTAGGACCCCCCCCCCCCCCTCGTTTATAGAGTCAATGTAAACCACAGCCGCAATACTCAGTATCTTTATGAAAAAAAGATAAACGGCAAACTGATTTTTAAAAGGTAAATAAGTGGGTTTAATTACTTATATTGTAAGGCAAATTCTACTGTAGAGCCAGCTTTCCGCGGGAAAGTCTACTTAACAGCCAGTTTTCCGAGGGGGGGGGATTTTAGGGGGGAAAGCCTACTCTACAAGACCGGTAACATACATAATTATGTATGTGGTGGAGTAAAAAATGTCCTTGAGTCCCCCCCCTTCCCCCTTAACATGGGACAAGAAAAATGTTCAGGGATAAATATAATTTGAAATAACATGATTTCCATTCAACTTTTAAGTTTTCACTAACCTAGTGGTGTAACAACACATCAATATAACAAACCATAGTCGTTTTTTACCAATTTTTCTTTTCGTGTTTATTATTCTTTTAAGTTTACTATTTTTGTCTCATCTTTTTGCCAATCGCAGATCAGATAATGGGCACTCCAGCAATATAATCAGATCACTCGTTTTGTACAAGACATTTGGCAATTTTTTTTTAAAAAATACAATCTTTTAAATTATCTACAGATTTTTCTCAATGAAGCAAGGTTTGCTGGAAAATATTCCTGGAAAACATCGTGCGCCATTTAATTAATGCATTACTATCAAATCTTATCCTGGACAACCAGAACCGGAATGGACAGTGACTTTGTGATGTTTCAAGATTGACATCCCTGCATCATCCCTGTAAGAATACATAAATTCGAGTTTTCTTTTGAAGAAATGAAACTGATAAAATTTGTCGCAAAATTGTGGACCACAGATACTTGTGAACAGACCCCCCCCCCCTCAGATATTAAATCTTTCTTCATAAATGAATTACTAAATTGTTTATACTTATTCATCATGTGTGCAATAGGTAAAAATCGTAAAAATCCCAAAACAATCGCTCCACAAAAATACCTCTCTCTTATAATGCATAGTGGTTTATACTGCTTAACTTGGGCTTTTGTTCTAAACTTAAATGTAGCAACTGCATGCATAAAGCAATACGCACTGATCATGATAAAGTGTCAATTTCTTGTTCAGTTCGGACTTTAAATTATAAAAATAAAGCTTCTTAAAGTTTGACATAGCCACATTTATAGCGAAATAACATCATGCCATGGCATAATCTAAATTTCTCTAAGAGATCTGAATCTTTTTTGTCTCGCAAGGGGGCCAGGAGAACGCTGAATGAAAGAATAATCCTTATTTCTCGGACACGCTGCCACCCCGCAAGGCATAAAAACCGCCACCCCGATCGTCGCATCGAGTTTGAAGCCTAAATTGGCTAAATTAGTAACCTATACTGACTTTTAAAGGAGGATTGAAGTTAAATTCTATCGTATAACTTTATTACTGTTGATGATGTGAGAAAAAAAACCCCTTTGAGGTCAATTTTGAAACAGAATATCATGTCAGAAGTCGAAAACGTTGATACCCCGAAAAGTGAGGAGGAGTGTTTGAGAAAACAAAGCACTCTCAAAGGCTGCTTTAAACAGTCAGAGGTACGTTGATATTTGTTCTCTTCCGTAACATACAATTTTCTGATCTAAGACGTCTGAACATATGAAAAAAATGCAGGTAAACACACCTTGATAGTGTTTTTCTCGCTTCGGTGCCGCCACCCCGAGTCACGCCCCACCGCCACCCCGAATGCGCCGTTCTATCCGGTGTAGTAATAATCTGATGATTGACGAGGAAGAAAAGGAGGACCGTTGTCGCTCAAGTGAGCATTTTGGTCCATGGACCTATAATTAACGATGCATATAATTATATCAAGAGATCAAAATTGATTGTAACCTAATGTGTAATTGAAGATAACCATGCAAGTCGTAACCCAAAAGATGTTTATCTAGTAGCAGTAAGATGCCGTAAACAGATAAATATACTTACGCTGACAGTAAGATATTGTAAACAGATTATGCCCGGTACTTACAGAATGATACTGTAAACAGATGAATATACCCGGTACTTACAGTAAGATACTGGAAACAGATAAATATGCCCAGTACTTACAGAATGATACTGGAAACAGATGAATATACACAGTACTTACAGTAAGATACTGGAAACAGATAAATATGCCTAGTACTTACGGAATGATACTGGAAACAGATAAATATGCCCGGTACTTACAGTAAGATACTGAAAACAGATAAATATGCCTAGTACTTACGGAATGATACTGGAAACCGATAAATATGCCTAGTACTTACGGAATGATACTGGAAACAGATAAATATGCCCGGTACTTACAATAAGATATTGGAAACAGATAAATATGCCCAGTACTTACAGATTGATACTGGAAACAGATAAATATGCCTAGTACTTACGGAATGATACTGGAAACAGATAAATATGCCCGGTACTTACAGAATGATACTGTAAACAGTTAAACAAGCCCGGTACTTACAGAAAGATACTAGAAACAGATAAATATGTCTGGTACTTACAGAAAGATACTGTAAACAGATAAATATACCCGGTACTTACAGTATGATGCTGGAAACAGATAAATATGCCAGGTACTTACAGTAAGATACTGGAAACAAATAAATATACCCGGTATGTGCAATAAGATACTGGAAACAGATAAACATGCTTACGCTGACAGTCCCATCCCCCATATCCTGGGCAACACGTTTGTCTGTAGTAGTCACGATACCGCCACACCCACGAATGATGAGTACTGTGGGAAAATCAATAAGAAAAACAATTTGAGTAAGTTATAATCGTATATGAAGTTGAGTGTAACATTGAAAATTTTCATCCTCAAGAAAACCATTGTCAACCGAGGCGCAGCCGTGTCCGTTATCGTCCGTCCGTTACGCTTTGGTGGTACACATCTCTTCCTCACAGCTCCCCTTATGCCACTGAGTGAAATTCAAATTTCTTGATGTTTTAAACGCCATTTAGATTATATCGACTTGACAGAAAAGTGTCCACTATTTTGAATCGCATTCTTGACGTTTTAAACGGCAGCATATTTTTGGGAACTCGGCATACTCAAATTAAGTTTAAAATCATGCTGGATCAAATATTAATCATTAATTAGCCATTAGAAATATTTTTGTTAATTGGACAGAACTGCAAACCTGTATGAACAATGATACATTTACATAATTTTTTGTAAAATCTCATAATTTGTTTATTTATGCATATATTTACTGAAATTTTGTGTATATTACTAAAATATTTAAATAATTGAAAACAAGTGATGTTTATTTATCACACAAAATCCACGATGACAATTAAATTTTAGTACAGGAAGTTTAAAGCAATATGAGCTGCAACTTTGGTGTCGAATTTAGAAAGTCTTTCTTCTGCTTTACTTTAGTCTAATTGATCATTAAGGTTTAAGTTACATAGAAAATTATCATAATAACACATTTTAACAGCAAAATAATTTTTTCAAAAATGCAGCTCATATTGCTCTAAGAACTTAATATGACTTATTATGATCTACTGGATTTTCTTTACTGTTGGTCTCTTACCAGATTCCCCACCATCGACACGAGCATACCCTGTTCTTGTAAGATTCTACCACTCTTACCGTATGTTTACACGAAGCAGCTGCAGATATACTGAAAAATAAGATGTTTATTCTTTAATTTACGTCATAAATACACAACCATGTAAAATAGATACAACAATAATGAATGAAAAAGAGAAGGTCTTTTTTTATTATTATTTGGTTTTTTATAAATAAACACACCCTCTTTTCAGAATCTATATATACTGTAGATTCCTAATTATACGCGAGGAATAAATTATTGCGTACTTTCGCGAGCACCATGACACGCCAAATAAAATTACTCGCTTTTATTTTTAAAGTGCTAAAATCCATGTAAATTCTCTTGATGAACCCTCCATTTGCGAATATTATTCTCGCGATTTGACGTTAAAGAGCAATTTCGCGAAGATAAGTACTCGCAAAAAATAAGGAATTTACAGCAGTTTCATTTGGTTAAAACGTCATTTTCAGAAAAATAAATACATTTTATTTAAAAATTCTATGGCCTTTGAGATATAGGTTCGACTTGTAAAGTTATTTTTTTAGTTACAGACAATAATATACGTTCTGCTTTGAAAAGTATATCAAGTTTAACTTTTGTATTGACACGGAAATTCATAGTCCATGAGGATATATTACAAAAAAACCACAAGTTTGGAAAGAAACTATATCATCATTCGTGATAATAGCGGTGCTTATCGTTAGTAGCGATATTATATATAACATGTTCATAATCGATTTAAGTAATCTCTGGAAAAAAACAATTATTCACTGTTATATTCTCCCTCACTTCGTTCGTCCGAATATAAATTAATTAACTGTTAAATAATCAACAAACACATGTGTCGCAAACAGGATGCTGCTCGCTAGCTCTTTATTTTCAATATACAAATAATCTCAAGATACATGCCAATTCCAAATCATCTACAGAAGATTCCATTTGTATATCGTCTATTTTTTACACAAAATGTTCTTAATACACAGTGTACCTTACTACCTATCAACTTGATATTCAAAGAACCGAGCGAGCTTAGATAAACGCCCAACCCTGCGAACTGCAGTTTATACCAACAAATCACGTTATCCTAATTTCGAACACTCGACAACTGCGGCCGCACATAAGGCCACACCATTTTAATTTCTTGTTCGTCGGACATTTGCTGAAAAAAATTAGGAGCGGGCAAGCGGTTAGATAATAATATTATTACTTTTTGTAGGCAAAATTTTTAGGTGGATCGTGAAAACAATTGAGCGGACAATTAATTTTTTTCTGATTTTCAGAGTAAGCAGATTAAAAGTACGATAAATAGAGCGGAAATAAAACAGAAAAAAGCACAGAATCCCCACGGTGCGGGAAATTTTACAATCTTCCAATAGTTTTGTGAAACGCGGTCCTGACCGATGAGCGATTTCAGAATGATTTATTTAAGAGAATTTTAAATTGAGATCGGTTCAAAGTTTGATGCGTATTTAATGAGATTCATTTCCTAAAAAGGACCAGAATACTAGTATATCATACAATGTTATTTAATTTGATTATTAAAAATATTTATTGAACTTAACCACCACCTTTCAAAATGATAATTTGTTTCCGCTTGCAGTATATTGATACTCGTACCTTATAGCTAGGTACGTTGCCGCATCTTTGTATAAACTAGAGGTACTGTGAGCAATGAGCTCACTAATTGATACCCCCCCCATCCCCCCGCCGCCTCAGATATGAATATAATGGCAGTGTTCATGTTTTGCTATGGAAACCCAGAGTATGTGTCGGATCAAAAGGTAAAATAAGAGGTGCACAATGGCAATATGTAACAAAGATTCTTTGAAAGTCTCATCAAATTTTATTCAGTGGTGTGAGAAGTGTTGAGAAGAGATGGGTACCCCGAAGCGTAACAGATGGACGGACAAGAGAAAGACGGACGGACATCCCGATTACTATTTATCCCCCCCGCTTTTCAAGCCGGGGGGGGGGGTTATAAATATAAGAAGTAACAACAGAGAAGAATTGTTTATGTTGAGTGTATAAAAAGTTTTTTGTGAAATTAACGTAAAGTCTGTGTTGGGATGCCTAAGAGCTTCAACTGTGATCCTTTTTAGCTCACCTGAGCCAAAGGCTTAAGTGAGCTTTTCTGATCAAAATTTTTCCGTTGTCTGTCGTCGTTGGCGTCGTTGTTGTTGTTGTCGTAAACATTTCACATTTTCATCTTCTTCTCTAGAACCACTAGACCAATTTAAACTTGCTACAAAGTATCCTTGGATAAAGGGGATTAAAGTTTGTTCAAATGAAGGGCCACGCCCTCTTCCAAGGGGAGATACTTATGAATTAGTGAAAAATTAATGGCATTTTTTAAAAAATCTTCTTCTCAAGAACCACTGGGCCAGGAAAGATGAAACTCATGTGGAATCATCCTCAGGTAGTGTAGATTCAAGTTTGTTCAAATCATGGACCCCGGGGGTAGGGTGGGACCACAATGGCCGATCAAAGTTTTACATAGGAATATATAGGAAAAATTTTAAAATCTTCTTCGCAAGAACCATTAGAACAGGAAAAATGAAATCGTGTTGAATCATCCTCAGATAATGTAGATTCAAGTTTGTTCAAATCATGGCCTCCCGCGGCGTAGGGTGGGGCCACACTGGCCGATCAAAGTTTAACACAGGAATACATAAGAAAAATCTTATTCTCAAGATCCATAGAGACAGGAAAGATGAAACTCATGTTGAGCCACCCTCAGATAGTGTACATTCAAGTTTGTTCAAATCAGGGTGGAGCCACAATGGCTGATCAAAGTTTTACATAGGAATATATAGGTAAAATCTTCTTCTCAAGAACCATTGGGACAGGAAAGATAAAACTCATGTTAAATCATCGTCAGGTGGTGTAGATTCAAGTCTGTTCAAATCATGACCTCCGGGGTAGGGTGGGGCCACAAAGGCTGATCAAAGTTTTACATAAGAATATATAGGAAAATCTTTAAAATTTTCTTCTCAAGTACTGCAAAGCCATGATTAGTGATATTTTTATGGAAGCATCCTCAGATACTGTAGATTCTAATTTGTTTAAATCATACATTGTAACCCCCAGGGATAGGGTGGGTCCACAATGGGGGATACAAGTTTTACATTAAAATATATTTTAAAAAATCTTTTTCTAAAGAATAGCAAAGCCATGATTAGTGAAATTTATATGGAAGCATTCTCAGGTACGTAGTGTAGAATTAAATTTGTTCGAATCATTACCTCCAAGGGTAGGGAAGGGCCTCACTGCTGGATCAAAGTTTTTCATAGGAAAATAAAGGGAAAAATTTCAATAACAGAAAAGCTATGTTAAGTCATACTGACATGTATACATCCTCATGTATTGAAGATTTAAATTTGTTCAAATCCTGAGTACCCTTTAGGGTAGGGAGGGAAATGATGGGGAGACAAATTCAAATTATTACAAAGTAATATATACAAACAAAATGTTTAAAAAAATATATAAAAATCTTTTTCTCAAGAACTTATATGCAGAATTGATATGGAGGCATCATCAGGTAGTGTTAGAATTCAAGCCCCTCCCCCCCTCAGTAAACTTTGCAATTATGATTTGATTTGTGCGTTTTCCTAGCCGATGTGCTCAGGTGAGCGATGTGGCCCCTGGGCCTCTTGTTTTAAATAGTCTTGTGTTTTTATATCAAGTTTTTTTTTTTATATTTCATAGTCTACAAAGACTTAATATGATGAAAACAGGTATTTCTTTTTAGAGATCCATCCTCATTCAAGATAATATTATTTCGTTGATCGCGGACTGCCAATATTTTAGTACTTTTCATAACCTAAGTTCGAAATAATCAGGGTAGTCTTCGAAAAAACCGTAACTGTTTCCCGTAAATACATGTATTCTGGATAGAAATGGCCTAAAATAACTGTAAAATTTCCTTAACCAAAAAAATATCCGACTCGTTTTGATTGATCTCTGTGCGTTATCTTCAATTTTTCATAGCTATTAGATGATAGTTTTCTTTCAAGACAAATCAAAATTTATTTGCTTTCCTTATTCTTTCCTTCACAATGACATTTTGCACAGATAATGTCTGATTGATGAGTGTTTACTTAACACACCAGTTGTGAGATAAGCGAACAGAGATCACTAAGGAAGTTTGTTTTGAAATTGACTGAATTTATAAGATCGGATATAAAAAAAAAATTAGAAGCGCATTTATTGGCTATTTAAACAAAGAGCATTCTATATGTTAACAAGTATGATTTTACAAAGATTTTTTTTTCACTCACATATTTGATTTACACCTTTAGATTGGTATTCCTTGGCGAAGTATGAACACCATATAAAATACGGAAGAGACTCGATGCTCACGAAGCCTTTTTTACATGTATGTCATAATGAACCTGACATCTGACGTTAAAAGTGGTTTAAAATCGTTGAAAGCCCTTAATAGACACGAAACCCTCAGAGCTATCACTAGAGACAACCCCAGAGCGATCACTACAGAAACTCTCAGAGTGATCACTAAAGACAACCCCAGAGCGATCACTACAGAAACTCTCAGAGTGATCACTAAAGACAACCCCAGAGCGATCACTACAGAAACTCTCAGAGTGATCACTAAAGACAACCCAGAGCGATCACTACAGAAACTCTCAGAGTGATCACTAGAGACAACCCCAGAGCGATCACTACAGAAACCCTCAGAGCGATCACTAGAGACAACCCCAGAGCGATCACTACAGAAACTCTCAGAGTGATCACTAAAGACAACCCAGAGCGATCACTACAGAAACTCTCAGAGTGATCACTAAAGACAACCCCAGAGCGATCACTACAGAAACCCTCAGAGCGATCACTAGAGATAACCCCATAGCGATCACTACAGAAACCCTCAGAACGATCACTAAAGAAACCTCAGAGCGATCACTACAGAAACTCTCAGAGTGATCACTAGAGACAACCCCAGAGCGATCACTACAGAAACTCTCAGAGCGATCACTAGTGACACCCTTATAGTGATCACTAGAGACGACCTCATAGCGATCTCTATATAGAGAAACCTTCAAGGCGAACACTCAAAGCAATCACTAGAGATTCCTCAGAGCGATCACTAGAGACACACTCAGAGCGATCACTAGAGACGACCTCAGAGAGATCACTAAAAAAGGCCCCAGAGCGATCACTAGAGACGACCTCAGAGAGATCACTAAAAAAGGCCTAAGTGAGATCATTAGCGACGACCTCAGGGAGATCATTGGAGAAATTCTAAGAGCGATCACTAGAGAACCCCTCAGAGCTATCACTGGAGACGAACTCATAGCGATCTATAGCAAACCCCTCAGAGCAATCACTAGAGACGACCTCAGAACGATCAATAGAGACACAATCAGAGTTGAGCCCTAACATCTTTCAGCTGTAGATTACACCTCAGTTTTTTTTTTAGCTTTACTGGTCAGAGACCAGAAGAGCTTATGCGAAAGTAATGCGTCCAGCATCCGTCTTTCTTTCTGTCTGTCTGTCTGTAAACAATTCTTCAATATGCTACTTATCCTACAGTTTTGGTCTGATTTCAATATAACTTGGCACACAAGTTGACTACAATAAGATACATATTTCTGTGCATCGGTTTTTTATTTCGATGAACAGTGTTGCCTTGGTTACTAAAAATAGAAATTTCTGTGACATACATTAAAATACTACTCCTCCTACAGATTTAGTCTCATTTCAATAGCGCCTATCACTTCGAACGCAAGTATACTACATCAAGAAACATAATTCTTTTCATCGGTTTTTGATTTCGATGAACGGTGTTGCCGTTTTTGTAATTTTCGTTGAAATTTTTGTAAAATACTCTCAAAATGCTACTCCAAACACAGTTTTAGTCTGATTTTAATATTATGTAACATGCAAGTAGACTACACTGAGATACATAATTGTCTTAATTGGTTTTTTTTAATTATTTATTTTTTTTTTTATTTTAATGAATGATGTATCCATTGTAACTAGAATTGAAAATACTGTAAAATTTTATTAAAAGCTACTCCTACAGTTGTACATGTAGTCTTATTGCAATATCTTCCCAAAAAAGAGACTTAATCAAGGATCATTATTCTATTTATTGCTGTTGTAAAATTTCAAGTCCCATGCAAGCTACTTTTCTCTGCCTTTGTTATAGGTACAAACCAGAAGAGCTTCAGTCTCAACAGGGAATTCTGGTTTTTACTTGGAAACAAGTGCACAAGCAATACATGTCCCCTACCGGGTTCCCTTTTTTCTTTAGGTTGTCATTTTATGATATGCAAAAGTTATGACCATGGTAAAACTGCTTAATTTTGAGGTTGTGAATGCCTTTAACTTAATAAAATAATCCACACAAAGACGAAAATTCAACTCATTTTTTCAACGTCTTTTTCTCGCTTTATATATTTACCATGTTGACAATCGGAATTCAGCGCAGCACGAACATGATCTTAAACCATTATGAAAAATTAAAAATGCCATAACTCTGTCAAAAATCAATGCAGCAAAAGGACATTTAAACTTGATCTGTAACTCATCAAGATACACTCACATACCAAAATATAGCTCAATATCTGCAAGCGTTTAGAAAAAAAGTGCGGAAAACCAAGTAGGACTGACTGACAGACAGACGGGGACAGACAGACGGACGGACAGACGCAGAGGAATCCTATAGTCCCCTCCGGTTTCACCGGTAGGGGACTAAAAAGCAATGATGACCATCTCTTTCAGAAGAAATGCCATTTTACTTACATGTAGTAATTTATTAGCGCATGTTAACATTACGTCTACTTGGGACACGTTTTTTTTTATAATTCTGATTAATAAATATTAAAAGATTATAGTAGTAAGAAGAAAATCAAAATGTTTGAATTCGACAAACCCTATTCATAGCAATGAATCATATAATTATAAGATTCTTCGCAATTCTAGAAAGCAACACACATCAAGTATTTAGAAGGAACCATACCAATAAAAATAGGGGGAAAAATAACAATAATTAATTAATTAATGTATATACTCACGCAAACTGGTTTAACAGAAACCCCAAAACAAAGAAAGCAAAAACGACGTTCTGCATTATAACGAACCAAACTATTCAGATTTCAGACTTGTTTGTAAACTCTGACCACTGATATCTTCTGTTATCGCAGCAAACAAGGAAGTTTAAAACACCATATACGGTAGAAAGGATCAAATTGTATCATTCATAGGAAATTTATTTGGACATAGTTTTGTAGTTACATTTTTAAACATTTAATGTGGTTCTTTACAAACTCTACACCGCATGATGCAAATAATTGTTGAAATATCCTTTAGTTTGATTAGATATTTAATTTAGTGTCTTTAATTTCTTCTCTTTCTATTGCATAAAAAGCCCATTTAAGAAATGAGGTATCGAAGAG
>NW_026941607.1:0-5000 GCF_032062105.1 Saccostrea cuccullata
CTTTTCTTTCTTTTTATTTTTTCCTCTCCTTTTGTAATTTCTGTCTGGAATGGAAATCTGCAAAATAAAGATAAAACACATGTATATGGAAATAAAAATCAATGTATTTCAGAATAAGATGATTTGAAAAAAGGAATGTTTATATGTGGTACGTGAAATACATGTAATTTGATATAGAGTTATAAAAAGAAAGACGAGAGAGAGAGAGAGAGAGAGAGATGAAAACTGCTATTGATTTTTGAAATAAAGTGGGCCGATCCTGGAGGTACTGCAATACCAGGCCAACCCGTGGCGAGAGCGGAGCAAGCCCCTGACATCTCACCTCAGACCAAAAATCAGTTTAATATCGTAGTTCCCATGTAGGGAACGTATCAGATATTAAGCTGATAAGAACAGATACTTTTTTTTTTTTTTTGAATAAAATATTTATTGCACATATACATAATACAAATTATGTAAATTTATAACAAATAGATATGAAATTAACAAAGTTACTTTGTGACAAAGTATAATATAAGGTTAAAAATCTGATAAAAACAAACGTGACACTTACTGACCTCTACGATCTACAACACAGAAAAACATGAATGAAACAAAAACCGGTTTGACAACATAGAGTACGGAGTACGACACAGACAATACAAGGAATTTACACACTGATGTTAAGATTAAGGTCGCCGTTATCAATTGAGCAAAACAGGTGCGTGGAAGCCCAGTATTTGTGAAATTTGTTTACATTAAATCGGTAAAAATCGGCTTGTATTCTTTGAATTAATTTATTGATGTACATTAAAATCATTCTATTAGAGTTAATGTCCTTCTTTTCAAACTTAATAACACATCGTACTTGCCAAATAATAAAACACATTAATGAAATTAAATATAGACACAAGGAATCAGTTTCCGTACT
The DNA here is from genome assembly GCF_032062105.1 of Saccostrea cuccullata. Taxonomy (NCBI): domain Eukaryota; kingdom Metazoa; phylum Mollusca; class Bivalvia; order Ostreida; family Ostreidae; genus Saccostrea; species Saccostrea cuccullata. The sequence continues at coordinate 911 of NW_026941607.1, forward strand.
TAAAAACGTTATTGGAAAATCATGAAAGCGAATATGTGACAAGTTAAATCTTGAAAACTTATTGTTTGTTATAATATTTAACCAGTTTTTAACAATGGAAATCAAAGGCTTCACAAAAGTACATTCATAAAAAAGATGACTTATAGTTTCGACGTGAATTTTACAAAGTGCACATTTATTATTTTTGTAAAAACCAATATTATGCATATAATAGGATACAGGTATAATTTCATGTATAATCCTGAACATTATATCTCTAACATTTTTATCTATAAAATCATCATTCAATCTTTGAAAAACTACTTCAAAATTGACACTAGGAAATATACTGATTACACGTGGAGTTGTAACAATATTTTCTAATAAAATTGTATAATAAAATTTTGTTGTCATGTTACCAAACGAATACATATAATTATCATTTTCAATCTGTAAAAAATGTTTTAAATCTTTTAAACATTCCTGATAAAATTCTGGTATAACCTCTGAATGAGGTCTATTATTACTAGCAAAACTTGGTTGAAATGTTCGTAAACTTAAACCAACCCAATAAACAGTAAAGAAAACATATTTTGAAACATCATTTTCTAAAATATTTTGCAAATGCTTTAACCTTAAAGACTGTAATTTTAAACTAATATTCACAATTTCCAAACCCCCGTTTTTCCTATAATTATAGCAAACAGTTCTTTTTAATGGTTCCGCCGTACTGGGCCATAAAAATCTAAAAATAGCTTTTTCGAATTGTTTTAAGTAATGATCCGGTAAAAGACAGACAGATCCTACATACCATATTTTAGAACAGGCTAAAACTTTTACGACAATTGACTTTTCTACAAAAGACAAATACCTCTGTTTCCATAAATTTAAAGTTTTAATAAATTTCTTGAGAATCGGTTGCCAAATATCATCAGAAGTAAGATTATTACCAAATTTAACCCCTAAAAGTTTACAATTTTCAACCCATGATATGCCGAAAGGATGGTCTGACCTATTTTTCCATTTCCCTAACCAAATACCTTTTGTCTTCTGTAGATTGAGTCTTGCACCCGAGGCGCGTCCATACAGCGAGCACCAATACAGTACTCGCTCTATGGACGCGTCACAGGTACAAATAGCCAAACTATCATCTGCGTATAAAGATAATTTACTAGTTTTAGAAGATCCTGGTAGCTTGATGCCTGAAATTTGTTCGTCTTCCCTAATTTTGATGGCGAACGGTTCCAAAACTAAAACATATAATAATGGGCTCAGGCTGCACCCCTGGCGCACCCCCCTATGTAACAAAATAGGTTCCGAAATGTGATTATTAACTATAACTGAGGAACATACATCAGTATATAAAGTTTTAATCCATCGAATGAGAGAAGGCCCGAAATTATAAGCCGAAAGTGCTTGAAATAAAAAGTCATAATTAACGCGATCAAAAGCCTTCTCTTGATCTAAAGAAATAAAAGCCACCGGGGCTTGTTTTTGTTCACAATAATCAATAATGTTCCTCATTAAATGTAAATTATCAAAAATGGTGCGCCCTGGCACGGCGCAGGTCTGATCAGGGTGAATAATATTTTCTAAAACTTTTTTGACTCTATTTGTAATTACTTTAGATATCAACTTATAGTCGTAATTCAACAATGAAATAGGTCTATAATTTTTTACATTTTCAGAATGCTCTTGATCTTTACAAAGTAAAGTAATATAAGATAATTTCTGACTATCTGATAAATGTCCTTCTTGAAAAGTACAATTCATAACTTCTAATAATGGGTCAATAAGTATATTTATAAACGTAGAGTAAAATTCTTTAGTAAGTCCGTCTGCACCGGGAGACTTATTGTTGTCCATATCGCGGAGTGCTATTATTACTTCTTCTTTTGTTATGTGACCTTCACAGCTGGCCGAAATATCATCAGGTAATTTTGGCACGCGTTGTAAAAAATCGTCAGCTAAATCCTGATCAATACCCTCGTCCGTGTATAATTTAGAATAGAAATTCTTAAAAACACCCAAAATATCGCCAGAATTTGTATAAGTATTGGAAGACTCGGTAATTTTTGTAATAGTTTTCTGTTTGGCTCTTTTAATTTCCTGTTGAAAAAAGAATTTGGACGGTTTTTCCTCATTATCTAAACTTTCAGCTTTTGACCTAATTTTCGAGCCGGTATAATTTTGTAGCTGAAACTCTTTAATTTGACTTTTAATTTCCTTTAATCTATCTATAAACTGACCAGGATTTTTATTTTCGAAATATTGCATTTGATAATAAGACTTTTCTAATTGTCGTAAAACGTTACGCTTAACATTAGATTTTTTCTTACAATAGTGAATAGTAAAATTTTTAATTTGTTCTTTTAAATGATCCCATAGCTCTAAATACATGTCAAACCCCTCTATTAATTCAGTCCAATATTTAGTAAATTGTTTAATGAAAGTTTTATCTTGTAATAAAGAATTGTTAAATTTCCAGTATCCCTGCCCAAAATTAATTGTATCAGAATTTGAAACATGAATTTTTAATAATACAATGTCATGGTCACTATGACCAAAAGGAATATTTTGAATACTTGTAATATTTTTACATAAAACCTTAGATACATAGAATCTGTCCAACCTACACGCGACATTTGAAGAAGTCCAAGTAGTTTTAATTACATTAGGATATAAAAATCTAAAACAATCACTAAGTTGGAAATCGTTAATAATATTTTTTAAGTTGTCGCTACCGACGCTACCGTAAATGGGGTTTCCCCCGATCTTATCTAGCTTTGTATTTAAAACACAATTAAAATCTCCCCCCATTATTAAATGCCTATTACATAATAATAAAGGATATAATTCTTCAAAAAACATAATTCTATCTTTCTCATTATTAGGAGCATAAATGTTAATAATTCTATAATTCATATCATTATAAGTAACATCTACATACACTAATCTACCATCCATGTCTAAATGAAATTTTTTAACTACAATATCAGGATTTAAAATAATTATTCCGACTCCTCTACTTCTGTTAGATCCAAAACTAAAATAACATTTATCTGTATTAAATATAGATTTTATCGCTAAAACGTTATTTATATTATTAAAATGGGTTTCCTGAAGTAATACAATAGAGATCTTTTCCTTTAAGCATTGAGTAAATAATTCAGACTTCGACGGGTTATTTAATAGGCCGTTTATGTTCAAGGTTGCTAAAGTCAAGGACATTGTGAGTGGTATTTAAAAAGGACAGGTAGAAGAGCCGGTATTAATGGAACAAAAGAATTTAGACACCTGGTCTGAGACAAATAAAAATCTCGTGAAATAGAACTCAAGTGAACTAAACATGAATAACAAAAAGTACACAGAGAATGAGAACAGAAACTTAAACAAAACAAAATAATAATGAACAGACACAAACAAAAAGAACAAAATAAACATAACTAAAACACAAATTATAATATAAGTAATTAAACAAAACCAGGAAAAGTTCCTTACGTAATTTTGGAGAGTCCAGGGACAGGCCGAGTCGTTTTCCAGGGAATATACCGCCGCCATAGTCCATTAAACAATCAGTTCATTAGAAAAGTTCACTTACACTCTATCTGCACGGCTGGGCTGGGCAGATAGCGGGCTCAGGGGTTCATCTCGCGTAAAATCGCTCACCTTGCGCTTCCTACTCTTAACAGTCTGAAACTCCCCATCGTCCTCGTCTGTCTCCGCCTCCATCTGCTCAGCCCAGGATTGCGTCTGGGGGGACACCACAGTGTCACCCCCTGGGGTACCCAGCTGGGTACCACTCAGTAATTCGTTCACAAGGGAGGAGTCGCCCACGGACTCCCCCTCTGCAGGAGAACCACCCCGGTCCTCCTGGCCTGTCTGTGAGGGGTCAGCAGCTACTGACCCCCCCTGGGGACCGTCATGGTCCTCCGTGGGACTGGGGGAGTCCGAGGACTCCTCCTCCTGAGACGTGCCAACTGTCTCCTGGGGCTTACTGACAGCCCCTGTCTCCTGGGGCTTACTAACAGCCCCACCTCCTGAGACTTACTAACAGTCTCAGGAGGATTTTCCACAGCCTGGGGATTCTGTCCCCCTTGTTTATCAGCAG
>NW_026941607.1:10000-13317 GCF_032062105.1 Saccostrea cuccullata
CGTGGAGTTGTAACAATATTTTCTAATAAAATGGTATAATAGAATTTTGTTGTCATGTTACCAAAGGAATACAAATAATTATCATTTTTAATCTGTAAAAAATGTCTTAAATCTTTTAAACATTCCTGATAAAATTCTGGTATAACCTCTGAATGAGGCCTATTATTACTAGCAAAACTTGGTTGAAATTTTCGTAAACTTAAACCAACCCAATAAACAGTAAAGAAAACATATTTTGAAACATCATTTTCTAAAATATTTTGCAAATGCTTTAACCTTAAAGACTGTAATTTTAAACCAATATTAACAATTTCCAAACCTCCGTTTTTTCTATAATTATAGCAAACAGTTCTTTTTAATGGTTCCGCCGTACTGGGCCATAAAAATCTAAAAATAGCTTTTTCGAATTGTTTTAAGTAATAATCCGGTAAAAGACAGACAGATCCTACATACCATATTTTAGAACAGGCTAAAACTTTTACGACAATTGACTTTTCTACAAAAGACAAATACCTCTGTTTCCATAAATTTAAAGTTTTAATAAATTTCTTAAGAATCGGTTGCCAAATATCATCAGAAGTAAGATTATTCCCAAATTTAACCCCTAAAAGTTTACAATTTTCGACCCAAGATATACCAAAAGGATGATCTGACCTATTTTTCCATTTCCCTAACCATATACCTTTTGTCTTTTGTAAATTAAGTTTTGCACCTGAGGCGCGTCCATACAACGAGCACCAATACAGTACTCGCTCTATGGACGCGTCACAGGTACAAATAGCCAAACTATCATCTGCGTATAAAGATAATTTACTAGTTTTAGAAGATCCTGGTAGCTTGATGCCTGAAATTTGCTCGTCTTCCCTAATTTTGATGGCGAACGGTTCTAAAACTAAAACATATAACAATGGGCTCAGGCTGCACCCCTGGCGCACCCCCCTATGTAACAAAATAGGTTCCGAAATATGATTATTAACTATAACAGAGGAACATACATCAGAATATAAAGTTTTAATCCATCGAATGAGAGAAGGCCCAAAATTATAAGCCGAAAGTGCTTGAAATAAAAAGTCATAATTAACACGATCAAAAGCCTTCTCTTGATCTAAAGAAATAAAAGCCACCGGAGCTTGTTTTTGTTCACAGTAATCAATAATGTTCCTCATTAAATGTAAATTATCAAAAATGGTGCGCCCTGGCACGGCGCAGGTCTGATCAGGATGAATAATGTGTTCTCAAAACTTTCTTGACTCTATTAGTAATCACTTTAGATATCAATTTATAATCGTAATTCAACAAAGAAATAGGTCTATAATTTTTAACATTTTCAGAATGTTCTTGATCTTTACAAAGTAAAGTAATATAAGATAATTTCTGACTATTTGATAAATGCCCTTCTTGAAAAGTACAATTCATAACTTCTAATAATGGGTCAATAAGTATATTTATAAACGTAGAATAAAATTCTTTAGTAAGTCCGTCTGCACCGGGAGACTTATTATTGTCCATATCGCGGAGCGCTAGGAAAACTTCTTCTTGTGTTATGTGACCTTCACAGCTGGCCGAAATATCATCAGGTAATTTTGGCACGCCTTGTAAAAAATCGTCAGCTAAATCCTGATCAATACCTTCGTCCGTGTACAATTTAGAATAGAAATTCTTAAAAACACCCAAAATATCGCCGGAATTTGTATAAGTATTGGAAGACTCAGTAATTTTTGTAATAGTTTTCTGTTTGGCTCTTTTAATTTCCTGTTGAAAAAAGAATTTGGACGGTTTTTCATCATTATCTAAACTTTCAGCTTTTGACCTAATTTTCGAGCCGGTATAATTTTGTAGCTGAAACTCTTTAATTTGACTTTTAATTTCCTTTAATCTATCTATAAACTGACCAGGATTTTTATTTTCAAAATATTGCATTTGATAATAAGACTTTTCTAATTGTCGTAAAACATTACGTTTAACATTAGATTTTTCTTACAATAGTGAATAGTAAAATTTTTAATTTGTTCTTTTAGATGATCCCATAGCTCTAAATACATATCAAATCCTTCTATCAATTCAGTCCAATATTTAGTAAATTGTTTAATAAAAGTTTTATCTTGTAATAAAGAATTGTTAAATTTCCAATATCCCTCCCCAAAATTAATTGTATCGGAATTAGAAACATTAATTTTTAAAAGAACTATGTCATGGTCACTATTACCAAAGGGAATATTTTTAACACATGTAATATTTTTACATAAAACCTTAGATACATAAAATCTGTCTAATCTACAAGCAACATTAGTAGAGGCCCATGTAGTTTTAATTAGATTAGGATATAAAAATCTAAAACAATCAATAAGTTGAAAGTCAGTAATAATATTCTTTAATACTTCACTTCCTATAGTACCATAAATAGGATTTCCTCCAATTTTATCTAGTTTTGTATTTAAGTATACAATTAAAATCGCCGCCTATAATTAAATGTTTATTACATAATAGTAGAGGGTATAAATCCTCAAAAAAACATAATCTATCGTTTTCATTATTTGGAGTTATATATATTAACAATTATTATCTGCATATCATTATGAGTTATATCTAAATAAACTAACCTACCATCCATATCTAAATCAAATTTATTAACTACAATATCAGGATTTAAAATTATTATTCCGACTCCTCTCACTTCTGTTAGATCCAAAATGGAAAATAACATTTATCTGTGTTAAATATAGACTTTATAGCTAAAACGTTATTTATATTATTAAAATGGGTTTCCTGAGTAATACAATAGATATCTTTTCCTTTAAACATTGAGTAAATAATTCATATTTTCTTGACGGTTTTTTAATAGGCCTTGTTAATGTTTAGGGTCGCTAAAGTCAAGGACATTGTGAGTGGCATTCAAAAAAAAGGCAATATAAAAATGGGATCAATGAACAAAAGAGTTTAGACACCTGGTCTGAGACAAATAAAATCTGTGAATAGTAACCAAAGTGAACTTAACATGAATAACAAAAGGGGCACAGAGAATGAGACAGAAAACTTAAACAAAACAAAACAAAATAATAATGAACAGACACAAGCAAAAGAACAAAATAAACATAACTAAAACACAAATTATAATATAAGTAATTAAACAAAACCAGGAAAAGTTCCTTACGTAATTTTGGAGAGTCCAGGGACAGGCCCAGTCGTTTACCAGGCAATATACCGCCGCCATAGTCCATTAACAGTTTGTTCACAAATAAAAATGACTTACAACAGTTAAGTTTTCCTCTGTGCCCTGGAATCACAAAAGGGCCGGGGGGTGGGGTTTCCCCCCCCGA
>NW_026941608.1:0-13234 GCF_032062105.1 Saccostrea cuccullata
AGTTCCAAATTATCCAAAAAGTGCCAATAAATTGATTAACGGGAGATTTGACCTTTGACCTCATAGGACACAGACTACCAATTATTTTGCTATACATTCCTTTATACTATAAAAAATGATTTAAAAAATTACACCAGCTCAACTTACCTGAAACTTGGCACAGAGTAAGAAGAATTCAAGTCCAAAAATTTTTCAGACTCTCAGGAAAATTCATCGTATGCAGTTCCTGCTAAGGCATCGCAAATAACCCCTACCCTGCTTTTTTCACTTTCTCTTCGGGGAAAGGGTAAATATGGGCCACTTTACACCCTTACTACTACGCGCTTAAGTGCAAAATTTCACATATTAACAATTTTATATTTTTTTTCAATCCCTCTCCTTTCCATCTATACCCAAAAATAACATCAGTCCACCCCATAAACACCCCAAAGAATTTTTAAGAAAAAACCTCTATTTTTAAACTGGAACTACTTGAGTGGTCAATGAAATAGGGGTAAAATTAGTAGTCTGTAACCTAATACGTCATCACTAGAGACCTATTCACTCGTACATGGAATATTCCACATGCATTAAAATAAACAGAAATAAAATAAATATTCTTTAATAATATATAATACATATTCGGTTGGTAATTTATTTCTTATTTCATCTGTAATTTACAATGGGGTTATTATATATAAATCCGTATGCTGGAAAATGGAAATGTCAGTAAATATAAACAATTTATCAATATAAAGTATGGATAAATTATAGACAATCGTGGATTGATTTTAATGAAAAATAAAAGGAGTTGAGGTATAGTGCTTGATATATTTTCCTTTTATATATTTATTTGTATTTCGGTTAATTAGTTTGGTACTGTGTATTGTGAATGGAGAATGCACGTTGGGGGGGGGTATTACCTACTGGAGACAGGCATCTATCGTTAAATGTGGTCCTGTAAGAAACGAAAACCAAACGTTTTTAAATGCTGCAATAAGTTCCTCGCTCCAATTTTTCACTCATGGGAACACTAACAATTGCCGTTGGAAAGCTGCTCGACACTCTGGGTCACTGAGCAGTGAAGGACCTTTTTCGTGCCAGCACCAACAGCGACAGGGAGGGGTGGAGCGGTTGTTTGTCAGAGTTAAGGAGCCCACAACCACACTAAAATTATTGAATTATTAAATCTTATGCTTATATTGTAAAGAAAAGGGGGCCCTGGTCCCCTGCACAGTGAGGGATCTTTTTCGTGCCAGCGACAAGGGACCTCGGTTTATACCGTCTCATTGAAGGACCGGTCTCCACGTGCTTCAGATGGATTCAAACCTGCAACACAATGATTATCTCCTTAATCAGCGACTTGAAAGCAGATTTCTTACTACTGTTTCACACGGCGACGCAGATTTCAGTGGCGAATCCATGAATCTTGAAAGGGGAAAAGGGGGGGGGATGCTGTTGTTTATCAGAGTTAAGAGTTTTTCAGTGTTAAAACATACAGAAATATAATAAATATTTTTGATAATATTTATTCGATTGGTAAATTACATTTTATTAAAATTAAAAATTATTGAATCATTAAATCATATGTATATATTCAACAGAAAAAGGGGACCGGGGTGGGTGGGGGGTGGGGGTGGGTGCACTAACCTCTAAACTAATCCGCCAGTGTAATTGAATGACTATTATACTGAGGTTGTGAGACAGAAATAATTATTTTCTTATTCTAATTAAAAACTTATACCTATACAACAACCACTAATAAGAAATCTGGTATTGTTTCACAGGAATATCCAGCTTAGCAATAAGACTTAATTTCTCACAAAACTCAAGATTTTCCCCCACGAGGCATATCCTAACGCAATAGAGCAAGGGATACGTAAATCTACAAATCCTACATTTCTCGCTATTCGGCAGTTACTACTTTTCTGGGTCTGGTATACCTGATATTTCACACTAGGTAATTCGAGTGAATTTTTTTTCTCATGTGATCCAAAGTACAAATATATGACATTGTGCTTACTTTATTTTATATTTCTTCACTTAGGGCAGTGATGTTTGTTTAATACTTGTTGTAAAATATGATTGAAATAAAAAAAAATTAATTAAACTAATTATAAAGTCCAATTACTAGATTTCATTTCTTATCTAATGACCATGTATTGAAGGGCAGCCCCGCGAGAATTCCGAAGCATTTAGGTTATAATGTATAGCGACCATTTTACGTACCTAATAAATGAATGGTCTGATAGTTTAAATCTTGATAAAATTTTGAAGATGGTATCAAATAATGCTTCACTGAGAATTGTACAAAACTTTGATTTTTGTCCAATTAATTGCACCTTGAATTTTACATTAATTGAAGTTCTATGGGCTGCACATGTTTTTATTTAAGATATTGTAAAAAAGTTATTTGATTTGCAAACAAATATCTTTGTAAATATTTGAATAAACTATATCTTTATTAAGTTAAGATACTTTGAGAAATAATAAATTTTCTTCTTTTCATCAATTGCAGATAACTCTTCATAAACCTTTAAGGTGGAATGTCACACCGACTTTTTATTTTAAAGATCTTTGAGTCATTGTTTCAGCACTGAAAGGCTGATATTAGCTCTTGATTATTTATATTAATTTTTTGCAGTTTGACCCATTTGTCATGAAAATTATAAACTTTTACTTTGGCCATATCTTTTGAACAGTAGATGCCAAGACATTTATACTTCACATATGTAATCTTTTTTGAATGACCTTTCATTTGATACCAACAGCCTTGATCCTTTGACCTTGAACTTGTAGATTTCCGTACTTGTGAAGAAACTTTAACCTTGGCTATAACTTTTGAACGGTAGGGGATAGGACTTTCATACTTCAAATACTTCAAATACTTGATCTTTGTGAGAAGTTACTTCATTGGATACCGAGAATTTTGACCCTTTGACCTTTAAGATTGACCTACTTTAAAAAAGCAAACATTGACCATAACTTTTAAAGTATTATGTCTAGTGCTTTCATACTTAACATATTTAATCCTTGTGAGAAGTTACTTCATTGGATACCAAGAACATTGACCCTTTGACCTTGACGTTGGAGTTTGACCTTCTTTTTAAAAAATAACCTAGGTCATAACTTCTGACCGGTTAGGGTTAGGGCTTTCATACTCTATATAAGAATTCTATATGGCAAGACCTTTCATTTTGATACCAATTACATTGACATTTTTGCCTTGACCATAGAAATTTTTGTACTTATAAATAAACCTTTAACATTTTCACAAATTTCACAATTGTTTTCCGTTGAGAATACCTTATGTTTGGTACCTATTAATTAAATTTGCATTTAAAAAAAGCTTAATATTTGCTATGTTGCAATATGGGGGCATCAGTGCTACACAAACACATCTTGTTTATTAGGTATTCATATGATGCATTCATTTACAGCAAATTATTTTAAAAGAAAGCATCTAATTTGGATGTAAATAATCATAATCCTACATGTCATTCATTGCTGATGATTTATTTTAGATTGAAATTATTACCATGATCTTAAAAGGGTTTTCCTACCTACCTGTAGCTTGTACCAGCTAATAATTCGACATCGAACTCGGCAACTCCTTCCCTTTTACGGAAATTAAAAAGATCAGTTTAACCTGAAGATATGTCCCCGATCTCAGAGCTTTCTATCACCTACCTGTACCTTGTACCAGATAAGAAAACGACAAAATATTCGTCTTATTCCAACCTGTCTTTTATAGATTCTGATTTATTTTATACTGAAATTCTTACCCTGATCTTACTAGGCAACTCCTCACCTTTTATGGACATTTAAACGATAGGTTTAACCTGAAGATATGTCCCTGATCTTCTAGCTTCTTCTCACCTACCTGTACCTTGTATCAGATAAGAATACGGCCAAAATATTCGTCTTATACCAACCTGTCTTTCATAGATTCTGATTTATTTTATACTGAAATTCTTACCCTGATCTTACTAGGCAACTCCTCACCTTTTATGGAAATTTAAAGGATAGGTTAAACATGAAGATATGTCCCTGATCTCAGAGCTTTCTCTCACCTACCTGTACCTTGTACCAGATAAGAATACGGCCAAAATATTCGTCTTATTCCAACCTGTCTTCCATAGATTCTGATTTATTTTATTTAGAAATTATTACCCTGGTCTTACCCGGCAACTCCTTACCAGTTATGGAGATTCATAAGATAGGTTTTACATGTGGATATGTCCCTGATCTCAGAGCTTTCTCTCACCTACCTGTGCCTTGTACTAGATAAGAATACGGCCAAAATATTCCTCTTATTCCAACCTGTCTTCCATAGATGCTGATTAATCTTATACTGAAATTCTTACCCTGATCTTACTAGGCAACTCCTCACCTTTTATGGACATTTAAAGGATAGGTTAAACATGAAGATATGTCCCTGATCTCAGAGCTTTCTCTCACCTACCTGTACCTTGTACCAGATTAGAAAACGACAAAATATTCGTCTTATTCCAACCTGTCTTTCATAGATTCTGATTTATTTTATACTAAAATTATTACCCTGGTCTTACTCGGCAACTCCTTACCAGTTATGGAGATTCATAAGATAGGTTTTACATGTGAATATGTCCCTGATCTCAGAGCTTTTTCTCACCTACCTGTGCCTTGTACTAGATAAGAATACGGCCAAAATATTCCTCTTATTCCAACCTGTCTTCCATAGATTCTGATTTATTTTATACTAAAATTATTACCCTGGTCTTACCCGGCAACTCCTTACCTGTTATGGAGAATCAAATGATCGGTTTAACATGTAGATATTCCCCTGATCTCAGAGCTTTCTCTCACCTACCTGTACCTTGTACCAGATAAGAATACGGCCAAAATATTCGCTATATTCCTTCCTGTGTTTCATAGATGCTGATTAATTTTATACTGAAATTCTTACCCTGATCTTACTAGGCAACTCCTCACCTTTTATGGACATTTAAAAGATAGGTTAAACATGAAGATATGTCCCTGATCTCAGAGCTTTCTCTCACCTACCTGTACCTTGTACCAGATTAGAATACGACAAAATATTCGTCTTATTCCAACCTGTCTTTCATAGATTCTGATTTATTTTATACTAAAATTATTACCCTGGTCTTACTCGGCAACTCCTTACCAGTTATGGAGATTCATAAGATAGGTTTTACATGTGGATATGTCCCTGATCTCAGAGCTTTCTCTCACCTACCTGTGCCTTGTACTAGATAAGAATACGGCCAAAATATTCCTCTTATTCCAACCTGTCTTCCATAGATTCTGATTTATTTTATACTGAAATTCTTACCCTGATCTTACTAGGCAACTCCTCACCTTTTATGGACATTTAAAGGATAGGTTAAACATGAAGATATGTCCCTGATCTCAGAGCTTTCTCTCACCTACCTGTACCTTGTACCAGATAAGAATACGACAAAATATTCGCTATATTCCTACCTGTCTTTCATAGATACTGATTAATTTTATACTGAATTTCTTACCCTGCTCTTACTAGGCAACTCCTCACCTTCTATGGATATTAAAAAGATAGGTTTTACATGAAGATATGTCCATGATCTCAGAGCTTTCTCTCACCTACCTGTACCGTGTACCAGTTATGAAACCGCCAAAATATTCGTCTTATTCCAACCTGTCTTCCATAGATTCTGATTTATTTTATACAGATATTATTACCCTGGTCTTACCCGGCAACTCCTTACCTGTTATGGAGATTCAAATGATCGATTTAACATGTAGATATTCCCCTGATCTCAGAGCTTTCTCTCACCTACTTGTACCTTGTACTAGATAAGAATACGACAAAATATTCGTCATATTCCTACCTGTCTTTCATAGATACTGATTAATTTTATACACCATTATTATCCTTTTAATAAATTTAATTGATAAACATGTTCCCAAATAGGGAATTTTGTATCCTGAAAATTTATTTGCAATGGTTGCATTTTGAAAGAACAAGTTTTTCTGTATATTATAGAATGTTCGAAATATGATGTATATACAAACATCCAAAAGTTATGTATAAATTTTATTCATTAATTTATTCCCCTCCCTATTGAAGAAGAAAGGCCATATTGCTTTGCTGCTGTCTATTGGTTGGTCTACCGGCAGTTTCTGTTCATTTTCTAGACAGAAGTGGCAAATTTTAAAAATGAACTCTAGTTAAGAAGTTACCACTTTTTGTGGGAGGTTAATTTTCATTGATTTTGTGTCAGGAAGAGATGCATATATATATATATATATATATATATATATATATATATATATATATATATATATATATATATATATATATATATATATATATATATATATATATATATATATATATATATATATATATATATATATATATATATATATATATATATATATATATATATATATATATATATATATATATATATATATATATATATATATATATATATATATTCCTACATGTCATCCAAATTCAAATCTGATGGCATTAGTGTCTATTCCCGCATACCAAAAAAAGAAGACACCATAAAAATAATAATATTATTTTCAGTAGTTTTTAAATTCAAGTTCATAAAGCAGTAATAATTGAATTCTGAATGAAGGTTGTCATTTGGGTCAACTACATCAATTCACAAGCAAATGAATATAATTGCATCATATTATTTTTCTGTCTTACAGGATGGGCCAAAATATGAATGAAGGTCTGCAGTATTTCAGGGATGTTTTGTTTGTTGAAGGGGAGATTTTGCTCGCGGCACTGTTATGGAATTTGTCCTCATCTGAAGCTGAGTGCCGCCTTTACCCGAAGAGTTCATAAACCTTTTTTTGTTTTTGGTGTGGATGTGTATTAGTGTATGTGTCCATGGCTCTTTATTTTTGCCTAATGTAGTAGCTAACTACATAAGAAATGTTATTAGGGATTTTTAAATCCAAGGAGCACATGCAAACAAAAACTACTTTGCAGTCTTTTAAATAAACCATTTCAATATAATTAAATATTGGCACTTCAATTTTTTATCATGAAGGTTTTGTAAAATTGCAATTTGTATATGATTTACTTTAAGTGCCTTGTTATATATTAGAACATATTATTTTAATCATAATATTCCAATCCCTCTGATTGGCTTAAAGTTGGTCACATGATTAAGTATATAACAGCATATAGACTTGAGTTACTATTTATAGAATCTGAAATGCATATCAACTTGATGTTTCTTAAAATGGAGTTAATTTTCTGTAAAGCGAAAAAAAGTAATCATTGCAAATAATTTCATTTACGTGACATGTTCTTGTTTAATAATGTTATAATATAACAGTATCTGTATTGTACATATTGTCATTCTTATCCCTCACGTGATCATTATTGATCCATTTACCAAAAGAGAAAGCATGGTTTATTGAACTGCTGAATTTTTTTAACCCACCATCCACCCCATCTGCCACCAATGCTTCTTATTTCTTTCAGGTTGACATTTTTGTTATGTTTTAACCATCTTTTTGTGAAAGTGTTCGAATGGGATAAAGTGATTTTTAATATTCATTCTCCAGCGGACGTTCTAACTGAAAAAGTAAATTTTTGTACATTGTAATAAATAGCAATTCCATGTATTAGATTACTGAGATTGAGTCCGCAATTCATTTTGTGTACCTCGCAAATTTGCTTCTGTCTGCAGCTTTCCTTTTGATTTTTAAACATTAATCAGTGTTACTTTTTATATATATTTATAGCGGCGAGGGAAGCATTTTTTGTGTTCAGTTTAATGCCTATCTGATTGCTTTGTTATTGGCTGTTTGTTATTTTGTTTTCCCACCTTTTTAGATGGCAGGCAGCAGTTTTGAGCATTTTGTATATGTCTCCGGAACTTATGATGTTTATAAGGGGGTCAACTTGAAATACATGTATATTGTAATTTGTGAAAGATTACAGGGTTTGAATTCTTATTCTAGTCTGGTTGACCCCCCTTTTGCCTATGTACATCATGTTACAATGTCATTATGGTTCTGGGGGTCAGATTGTTTAATATTTTGACTAACATGTGTAATACTCTATATTTGAGTCCTCCTTTTAATGACCCCAATTTTATTAACTGTGTTTACCTTTCCGTCATTTACAATAATAAATGACATATTTTACTTCTACTTGATGTTATTTGTTTTTGCCTGCTTTTACCAAAAAAAAAGCTCAGTCATTTGGCAGGAGAACTAAGGAACATAAAATTAACTAGTTCTAATTGTAACGGGGACCGTTACAGATGTTCCCCAAACGCTCCCAACTCCCTTTTTGTGCAAATTTCAATATGCTTAGTTTCGCAGGATTTCATAAAAGAATTTTAAAAACTACAATGATATTAACTTTTTGTAATTTAACGCATTGTTCGTAAACGCACGTGCATGCACATGCAAAGTGGTCATGACATGTTGTCTAAACCATTAACATATCTTTATATTCCAGAAATCAATAAAAAGTCATAAAAATATAAATGTTACCGTTTTTCAAACATATTGTTCATTTTACGCATTGCGTGTGCGCATGTGCATGCAAGCACGTCCTTGCATTCAATTTTGATAGCAATATCATGTAGGAATCCTAATAGCTATTCATATTCTAAACTTCATCCTGTTTTGTTGAGAAACAAGAAAGATATAGGCATGTAAAGTTTCAGCCAATCAGATTGCAGCACACGTGGATTTACGTGCTTTCATGATAATTCTTATATATCATGCTGTAGATCTTCATAATATGTGACTAAGTTCAAAATTTCAGAGGATTATGACGTAAAACAAGAAAGATCTTGAGACTTTAGTTTCAGCCAATCAGAGCAAAGTGCACGTGCATGCGCATAAGATCTTGCAATTTTGACCATGTCATCTTGTCCATACTACTACTTTATTCATGCATTGTGAGTTTCAAAAAATTCCATTAAGAAATATAAAAGTTACGGCTTCATCCATTATCTTGGTAATTTTACATGTTGCACGTGTGCGCTCTTGCCAGCACATGCGCATGTACGTGCTTTCATGAAAATTATTATATATCATGCTGTAGATCTTCATAATGTGTGACTAAGTTCAAAATTTCAAAGGATTATGACGAAAAACAAGAAAGATATTGAGACTTTAGTTCCAGCCAATCAGAGCGAAGTGCACGTGCATGCGCGTGATATCTTGCTATTTTGACCATGTTAACACGTCTATACTACTAATATATACTTATATTATGAGTATGAAAGCATATAATCAAAAAATAGAAAAGTTACGGCTGTATCTATTATTTTGGTCATTTCACGCGTTGCACGTGCGCGCTCTTGCAAGCACGTGCGCGCAAAATGACCTTTGTTCGGCAAATCTACATAACATGCCTACTGACCCTAAAAAGGTTTCACCTAAGTCGGACATGAAGTTTACAAGATCATTCGCGGAAAAGATTTTCCCAGGAAGAAGAAAAATAATAATAATAATAATAACTAGAAAGTCTGCTATTGCAAGCAATAGCATATGTCGCCCCGTATTAGACAAGACTTTCATTTTTATCATCACTAAAACAAAAGTCCATAAGCTAAGTTTGAAAACCTTTGAGTTATATCAGTCCTTTCCATTGGAAACGGAAGACCTTAATTCGGTACATCCCTCTCAATATTTTTAGAATCGGTAGGAGAAGAAAGTAGTGCAGGAAAATTACAAGTTCCTCAATTTGCAGACTTGCATAAACGAAATCTGGCAGATGTACTGAACTGAGCCTCATACTTGTTAATTGGCAGTATCTTTCCTATCATAAAAGCTTGGGAAATGTAATTTATGAAGAAGATCAGCCGAATTATTTTGTGTATTGTAACGCCAGTGGGAACTCTGAAATTTCCCTCTTTCACTTTCATTTTAGAGGTTCTACCGAAAAACGAATCTGACATGCCACCATCAATTCGAGCATTTCTGCATTGCAGAGAGCTGATGTGTGTTATGAGATGATAAATCATGTGTGAACTTTCTCAGTTTAGCGGAATCATGAACATTTTCGGCGAGATGAATGTTTTGTATACAGTGGTGATCAAGGCTTTGCGAACCATCAGGAGCGGATCAAAGAATTTATGAATGAATAAAAACTATGGAAATGACGTACCAATTTTTTAATTTATACTTGCACTATCTAATGAAATGAATAATATACAAGTGATAGATATACAAGAAAACGCGAAATGATAATAAATGCAGCTGGCAATCGTTATTTTTTTTTATATATTAGATAAAATAAAATATTTATAAATTCAAGAGACAAAACAGAAGGAGAATGAATGATGGCAAAATATCACATGACGGGAACTGAATTTTATGAATGAAGATTTTAAAAAGTTACTTGTAAGTTGTATATGTTATATCTGTGTATTCTACTTGGCTGTGTGCTTCAAAAAAAAGGGGGGGGGTCGTCTTGAACATAGTAAATAGCCATAACGTTTGAACTGTAAGTACTAGGGCTTTCGTATTTCAAATATGTAATCCTTGTGAAAAGAACTTTTATTGGATACGACGAACTTTGACCCTTTGACCTAGACCTTGGAGAACACATGTGTACATCTGAATCTTTTTTTCTGTTTCGTTTCTATGGCAACCGTGAGCGACTCATTGCAATTATTTTGAAAGTAGAAATCACTTTGACACATTGCAAGGAATAAACATTGAAAGTTTCAAAACGATTGCCTGAGTAGTTATTGAGAAAATCGAAATTAAAGAATTTTTACTTTCACCCGGTTTCCATGGCAATAATCGATTATATGAAAATTTTAAATACGAGTTGCAGAACTACAGATACTAATCCTTAAAATAAGAAAAGTTTCATGACGAACGTTTAAGGGACCAGAGAGAACACTCTCGGACAAAATTTGTCGCTTTTTACAGGTTTCCATGGCAACGGTAGACATATTGGAACTGAACGACCTCACTGCACAACTACAACCAGTGATCGTCCTTTGAGGAAAGTTTCAGGAAGATTGTCCCAGCCATCTCCGAGAAACAGCCTGGATAAAAAAAACATGCGTACAATATCAATATGTCGTCCCCGACTTCGTTCGGGGCGACATAATAACTCCTGAATTTTTCTCATCAATAACTCCTGAATTTTCCCCTTCAATTCGAGCATTTCTGCATTGCAGAGAGCTGATGTGTGTTATGAGATGATAAATCATGTGTGAACTTTCTCAGTTTAGCGGAATCATGAACATTTTCGGCGAGATGAATGTTTTGTATACAGTGGTGATCAAGGCTTTGCGAACCATCAGGAGCGGATCAAAGAATTTATGAATGAATAAAAACTATGGAAATGACGTACCAATTTTTTAATTTATACTTGCACTATCTAATGAAATGAATAATATACAAGTGATAGATATACAAGAAAACGCGAAATGATAATAAATGCAGCTGACAATCGTTATTTTTTTTTTATATAGATAAAATAAAATATTTATAAATTCAAGAGACAAAACAGAAGGAGAATGAATGATGGCAAAATATCACATGACGGGAACTGAATTTTATGAATGAAGATTTTAAAAAGTTACTTGTAAGTTGTATATGTTATATCTGTGTATTCTACTTGGCTGTGTGCTTCAAAAAAAAGGGGGGGGGGGTCGTCTTGAACATAGTAAATAGCCATAACGTTTGAACTGTAAGTACTAGGGCTTTCGTATTTCAAATATGTAATCCTTGTGAAAAGAACTTTTATTGGATACGACGAACTTTGACCCTTTGACCTAGACCTTGGAGAACACATGTGTACATCTGAATCTTTTTTTCTGTTTCGTTTCTATGGCAACCGTGAGCGACTCATTGCAATTATTTTGAAAGTAGAAATCACTTTGACACATTGCAAGGAATAAACATTGAAAGTTTCAAAACGATTGCCTGAGTAGTTATTGAGAAAATCGAAATTAAAGAATTTTTACTTTCACCCGGTTTCCATGGCAATAATCGATTATATGAAAATTTTAAATACGAGTTGCAGAACTACAGATACTAATCCTTAAAATAAGAAAAGTTTCATGACGAACGTTTAAGGGACCAGAGAGAACACTCTCGGACAAAATTTGTCGCTTTTTACAGGTTTCCATGGCAACGGTAGACATATTGGAACTGAACGACCTCACTGCACAACTACAACCAGTGATCGTCCTTTGAGGAAAGTTTCAGGAAGATTGTCCCAGCCATCTCCGAGAAACAGCCTGGATAAAAAAAACATGCGTACAATATCAATATGTCGTCCCCGACTTCGTTCGGGGCGACATAATAACTCCTGAATTTTTCTCATCAATAACTCCTGAATTTTCCCCTTCAATTCGAGCATTTCTGCATTGCAGAGAGCTGATGTGTGTTATGAGATGATAAATCATGTGTGAACTTTCTCAGTTTAGCGGAATCATGAACATTTTCGGCGAGATGAATGTTTTGTATACAGTGGTGATCAAGGCTTTGCGAACCATCAGGAGCGGATCAAAGAATTTATGAATGAATAAAAACTATGGAAATGACGTACCAATTTTTTAATTTATACTTGCACTATCTAATGAAATGAATAATATACAAGTGATAGATATACAAGAAAACGCGAAATGATAATAAATGCAGCTGGCAATCGTTATTTTTTTTTTATATAGATAAAATAAAATATTTATAAATTCAAGAGACAAAACAGAAGGAGAATGAATGATGGCAAAATATCACATGACGGGAACTGAATTTTATGAATGAAGATTTTAAAAAGTTACTTGTAAGTTGTATATGTTATATCTGTGTATTCTACTTGGCTGTGTGCTTCAAAAAAAAGGGGGGGGGGTCGTCTTGAACATAGTAAATAGCCATAACGTTTGAACTGTAAGTACTAGGGCTTTCGTATTTCAAATATGTAATCCTTGTGAAAAGAACTTTTATTGGATACGACGAACTTTGACCCTTTGACCTAGACCTTGGAGAACACATGTGTACATCTGAATCTTTTTTTCTGTTTCGTTTCTATGGCAACCGTGAGCGACTCATTGCAATTATTTTGAAAGTAGAAATCACTTTGACACATTGCAAGGAATAAACATTGAAAGTTTCAAAACGATTGCCTGAGTAGTTATTGAGAAAATCGAAATTAAAGAATTTTTACTTTCACCCGGTTTCCATGGCAATAATCGATTATATGAAAATTTTAAATACGAGTTGCAGAACTACAGATACTAATCCTTAAAATAAGAAA
>NW_026941609.1:0-13270 GCF_032062105.1 Saccostrea cuccullata
GTGGGTGGGATTCATGCCACATTTACATTTAGCTTACATTTTCTCTAGTATATATGTTGAAGAAAAACACTTTTTTCTCGAGTGTTTGAACACAAGCTATGCAGAGTTCATCAATTTCAATTTTTTTTTAAATTATGAAATACATATTAATAGATACTGTTAGTAGTATCATCAAATTAAATCATAGGTGAATAACGTTTGACTGATTTTGTTGTTGTGTGTATTTTTAAAAGTATTATTTCTTTTGTTTTTGTTTTTTTTATTTGAATGTTTTTTTAGTTTATATTAGAAAATGCCAGGCATGCATGGAAAGCAGGGGTATGTGTTTCATTGTGACATTTCTAGCCTGAATATTTGCTCAGATTTCCCCCGATAAATTGATTCAACAGGGTCTGTTTTGCTTGTCTTAATGCTAACAAAAGACAGAAATTTTGCTCTATTCCTGTTTATTGTTATATAAATGCTTTTCATCCTTTGTTTTTTTTTTAACTACAGTCAAACCTCTTTATGTCAACCTCCAGGGAAAATTGAGATTTCAGAGGATTTGAGTTATTGTTTTTTGCTTATTTAAAGAAAAATTGGTTGATACCTTCCAGTCTAATTTGAAATAGACATGAATTTCAAGTCTCCAAAGTTCACCTGTATGTTAATAGTTTAAACAGAGGTATTTTGATGTTTTCTTGAACATATTTTAATTGCAAAGTGATAATGAAACAATGAAGACTCCTTGATATTAATTTTAAGGAAATTAATTTTAGTTGCAACAATTTACTTTATTTGTAACCTTACATGGAAATAAAGTTTGTCTGAAAATGATGTATTTATGCCATACATTAATTGATGATCTAATTACCCAGGACACAGAGCTTGCACTAATTATCGCAAACATGCACATGAAAAAATAGGGAGCTGTATTTATGTGTCTTGTCTATTATGCATAATGATTATGAAAATTTATTTTTATACATGTATAAATGCTTAGTACTTGTAATCCATTTTTCTGTGATAGAAACTCAATGCCATATATTTTATCTGCTGAAGTTTTTGCTGCCTTTCAGGGCTTTGATGTCAACAGAGTTTATGACTTATTAACTAGTTTTGCTAAGATTTTTTTCCACCTCAGAATATGGAACTACATGTAGCATGTATGATATTTTTGTTATTGGGAATGCATTGTTTTGTATTGAACTGTGATTTAAGAATTCATTTTTGAATGAATGACCCAAAAAATCAAAGAGTAAATTTGACTTTCCAGCCACATTCGAGATAAGAAGAAACCCCAAGTTTGAGAGGCTACCTGATAGTCGGGTTTTACTGTATTATCTTTGGGCTGAATCAAGCGTTTGTGATGCTGAATGTATCTTATGTAGTCTTCGCTGTATCAAATGTTTTATTTTGTCTTTTACTGCTTGTTCCATCCATGATTGTTATCTGTGATAATTATGTTATATTTTTATTTTATATTCAAATTATAGAAATGACTAGACCACATTTAACAAATTTTTGCTAATTTTGATAGAGTACATATTTATACAGAGAGCTTAATAAATATGTAGAAATTTATAATGACGAGTTTGTTTTCATAGGAATTATGGTGGAAAATTTTTAAAACAATGTATTTATGAAGACTGTGCATGTATAGTGAAATGCATTAATTCTTTGAAAATTTCTCCTTGGTATTAAAAAGCATACATAATTTTGTTATATAATACATGTATATACCTTTATAAATTTGTTCCTATACACATCTATATACACATCTATACGAAACAGAAATCTTAACATTTCTATAATGTTTTGCGGACAAAAAAAAAAATCCATGCTTGACCGCTGAGTGTGATGTTGGACTGGTTGGTGAGATTTTGGACCCCTTGCATCACAGAATGGGCGAAGCTTAATCTTATTATCATTCGTTGGTGTTCAACAGTGACGGACCTGATGCTACATCACAGAAGAGAGTACAAAATATATGATGCATCCGGCACGTAGCATCGTTCTTGAAAGTGGAGGGGGGGGGCAACCATAGAAAAAAAAATTTTACTTACCTGTAAAAGTTGACAAGCCAAAAAAAAAGAAAAAGAAAAAAGGAGATTTGGCCAAACTCGAAAATCCCATTTCGTGGGGGTGGGGTGGGGTGGGGTTAGTGGTCAACTTTTTTAAGGCCAACTTCCTCTCACTTCCAATTTTTTGCATACATTACATTTCCTTCATATTAATATACTGTGGTAAGAAGTGGGGGGGGGGGGGCAACCAACCTTTCAATGGACATTTTCAATAGTAAAGGTAATTTAGGGAGAAAAAAAATAGCCCTCCTGGCCCTGAAATTGAGATGATCGAAAATTTCGTGTATTTATACTGCCATTTTTGCGTGCAAGATATTTCGGTCTAACGCGCTTCATGCAGATGTCTAGAACTTGATAGAAAAGTAAAGAATTTTTGAAATTTAGCTTTTTTGCAGTTGAGGTAAGAATTTGGAAGAATTAATCAAGAACCGAGTGCACTTTTTTTTTAAATATACAGTTTTTTCAATGGGTGGCACTGTAGCTCTCAGGTCTGTCAATATTATTTTGGGAAAGCTACAGTTCTGCAGCTAATTCTAATGTTGACGTTTAGATTTTAAAAATCCGCTTAAGGGTGTACAGATTTTGGCGCGCTTTAGTATTATGACGTAAAGGTGAATCTATTCGTAACGTTATTTGTCCGTTACATGTACATTTGGAATATTATTATTCATAAGGAAATTTGATAAAATCTGATCAGGTAAGTGAAATATTGAATATTTTTAATAAATCTTTGTAAAATGGACTGCAGCGTTCTGCAAGAAGTGAACTTGTAAAACTACGAAGCTAAATTATTGAAAGGAGAAAAAAAAAACACTGAATGAAAATTTTCCTAGTTTTTCTTAGATTCTATTAGAATTATTTTTGAGTTCTGTCTTACTTTGGAAAAAATGTTAAGTTCTCTTTTATTTTACGAAAACTTTCGATGACGTTGCTAAGGGTGATGCAGGGTGAGTCGTTGTGTTGTGACAACAAGCTCACAGTAACGGCATCAGTAGAAGCGAACGGACGTGCAAAATATTCAGAGCGAAAAAAACTGAAAATTTACAATGAAACGACGACTTTCATCTGAGGATTCCTGTACCGAAGGGAACATAATGGTATAAATTACCTTTATGAATATTCTTTTAGTTACATAATTTCCCAAATATGGAAATATTCAATGAAGTAAAAATTTATGAATACTCCATATCCTAGATCAAACTCGAAAGAAATGTTCGAGGGTTCAAATTTGCCAGAAAAAAAGACAGGATTCCAAAATTACACATCCCACCAAAAAGTTGAATAAAAATAATGAATGTTAAAAATTTCCATTACATTTTTTAACAAAAATTAATACGAACGAGCTAAAGTCACGTACTTTCTGTAAAAGATGCAAATGTATGTGTTGATTTATCGAGTTACCTACAAAGCTAAAATCCTGTGGGGAAAATCTCGAGTGAAATTTTTGATTTTCTTACATTTTATTTGAACAATTTCTGAGCTTTTTCTTGCTATAAAAGAGAGACACAGATCCGTGGAACGCGGAAGCGGCGGTTAATTTTTGAGTCTTTCTGATGTAGTATTAATTTGAAATTTGACATTTTAAAGCTGCTGGAAACCCCATTCCCTACCCACCCACTTTTTTCCCCGTACGATCGAACTCGGCAATTAAATTTCATCATTTAAAAATATTTTACGGAAAAGAATGAGTTAGAGACACGATACCCCCCCCCCCAGGGTTTTCGAATTTGGACGTTTTCCTTTTTTTTTTTTTTTGGCTTGTCATATTTTTGGAGGGCCAACGTTACAACGGACATAAAAAGATATTTTATAACTTAAAAAAAAAATTTTCTTTTTACGAAAGCAATTCTTGGCATATGACGTTGCCAAGGGTGATGATGCAGGGTGAGTCGTTGTGTTGTGACAACAAGCTCATAGTAACGGCATCAGTCGTAGCGAACGGACGTGCAAAAAATTCAGAGCGAAAAAACTGAAATTTGACAATGAAACGACGACTTTCAACTGAGGATTTCTGTACTGAAGGGAACATAATGGTATAAATTACCCTTATGAATTTTCTTTTATGTACAGACTATTCTAAAAATGGAGATATTTGTGACAGTGTTTTTTTTATGAATGTTTGGCATCCGAATTTCAAACGCGAAGTATGTCTGGGGATCAGTTTCGCCAGAAAAAATACCAACGGTTGTGAAATTACACAATAAATAACGAATGAATGAGAAAGATTTTCTTTCTTAACTAACAAAAAGCAGTTAGGCTATAAAACTTCCTGTATTGTAAATGTACAGTCTAACTATACTTTTCACACTTACTTCTTGAGTGAAATTTCTGTTTTACTATAAGATTTTACCAGATTTTTTTTTCGTTCGTTCTTGTTTTGAAAAAGAAACGTATGCACGTAGAGCGCAAGTGATTGGCTTTTTAATGTAAGTCTTTTTTATGTCGTCTCGCCATGTTAATTGACATTATGAAGTTATGAAGTAAATTGCTTGACCCCCACCCCCACCCCAGTTTCGGTTCCTGTACGGTCGATCATGGCAAATTTCATTATTTGAAAAAAAAATGCAAAAAGTTACAGGACGTTCCCTCACCTCGAAATAGGATTTTCAAGTTAAGAAAGTTTACTCTAAAAAATCAATTGCTGGGAGGGGGTGGGGGAGGGAGGTCTCTACTTCTGGGTTTAAAATGGTGTTATGTTCCAATTTCGTACGTCAGAAATAAATCCCAACGGTCCAAAATTATACAACAAATCATGAATGAAAGATGAAAAGTTCAGGTTTTTAAATATTAAATAGACAATAAATAAAGTTAAACAGACAAATAAAATAATTGATTAATTAAATACCGGTAGATAAATAAATGAATGCATGAATGAATGAAGAGCAGTCATAAGACTTCTTGTAAAATGTGCAATTACGCGTTTGCATACATTTATGTAAAATTAAAAAGAAAACGAATTGCTTTTAAATTTACATATTGAAATTCTGAATTTGTAATTGATAACTCAGAAATTAAACAAATTATTATATTCTAGGCAAAGAAACGAAAGATCAGAGGAGGAAAGAAAGACGGGAGGAAACATGGTCCTCGTTCGTCCTCTGACTCCTCCAAAGTTCCCAGGACAGAGTCGTGTGCATCAGACACCTCTAGCCACAACAGTGAAACTGCAGGCAAACTATCAGCTGCTGAGGAATATGCATTGATTTCTAAGGAGATACGTGACTTTGAAGCTGCTTGTGCATTGATTTCTGAGGAGATATGTGACTTAGAAACTGCTTGTGAAATTTCGCAGACAGATTGTGCTACAAACACTCTTGTCAACAATGAGGTTGCGTGTGATACAAAAGATGCAGCGGAGCTGCAACAAGACATTCGGTCAGTTGATAGTGCAACCAATGAAAGCAACAATGATGCATGTGTTCTCTCACAAGCAGAAGTTCTTGGATTGTTTCAAGGACTGAGCAACACGTACAATCTAACAGAGATGTCTCCGCAGGAGCAACCTTTTCATGTTGTGTCAGACGGTTCCTCTCTGTACCTGGTGGGTCCTCAAAATCAGGTCTACATGTCACTGGTACCACCGACTGGAAGTAGTGCTGCTACCACAACAGACTCTCAAATGGTGTGCACCGTTCACGACAACCCTGACCAATCTAACCAGCTCACAGACAACATCAACAAATCGGTAAGTCAGTCTTGAAATCTATTTCTAAATATTTCTCTCTCTCTCTCTCTCTCCCCCTCTCTTTTTCAAACAAGGTTCCACCTATTTTCTATTCTGTCTTCTTCTCTTTCTTAGCAACGGTTCATTTCCAAGTCTTTTTCTGAGAGAATCAAGGAAAGGCTTGATTACTGGGTAAGAACCTTTCATTTAGAGAATGGTTTGATATAATTGTCTTGACATTCTGTCCAAGTCTTTGTCTTATTTTGCATGGGCGAATTTGTATTCCAAGGTAATGGTCTCAAGGCTTAGAAATATGTGTGTGTGAGGGTGGGGGGTGGGGGGTGTTTCCAAACCAAAGGGTGATCCCACTTGAATTGCTTATTTCTTTCAAAACTGTAAATAACTTTTGAAAATGAATAAAAAATTAATCTTTTTTCTTCCTGGAATTATCTTTCGTATCATTAAAACTTACTTTATTTTGATTCTTTTTTCAGTATGATGCGACAATGGATGTTGATCGGAGAGAGGCGGATCTACTGAGATATCCCTCTCACCTGGTAGGTGTCTCATTTACGCCACTCTCTTTCATTTTGCACATGAAGGCAAGAGACTTTAACTAATAATGAAAATAAAATTATACCAAAAACAAGATGTGTTTGTGAAACACTATGCGGCAACAAAGTTTGAAAAAAGTTATTTTAGCATATAGGTCACAGTCAAGGTACAAGGTCATTGACCATGGTGTCATTTGAAAGAACTTAATATTAGCGGCCTGGAGTATGCATACCAAATATGAAGTCTCTATCTCTCATGGTGCAAAAGTTATGATGAAGGTTAAAGTTGACAACAGACAAACAAACAGATAAATAGAAAAACAGACTGGACAAAAATAATATACGCCTTGGATCTATCGATCCGCGCGCATAAAAATTATGAAAAGAATATGATCATTATTATTTATTTTAAATGTAGATCTGTAGCATTATTACACGCAGAATGGTTCTAAATTGTTAAAAACAGTTGTTGTTTTTTTTTTTTGGTAAATCAGGGGTGGAGTTTAAAATTGCAATTCGCAAATAATTAAAGGGATGATGAGGTGCATTGTCCTCCTGTGACCCTCCCTCTTTGACAGCCATTATTGTGTAGATTTAGTTAAACATTGGCTAATACACTATAAAAAGTAAATGTTTTTTTTCAGTTGGAATGGTCTGAGCGTGTGAAATTCAGTCACCAGCGCAAGTGGAAAAGGCTAACATACCATGAGCCTAAGTACAGCGAATGGGATTTCGTCTGAGGAAAATTTTCCGGTTATGGGACAGTTACTATTTGTTGCGGTGCTATACACTCTTTGGTCCACCCTGTGATATTTTCAGGAATGGGACAGTTATTATGTGTTGTGGTGCTATTAACTCTCTGGGCCACCCTGTGATATTTTCATGAATGGGATAGTTATTGTGTGTTGTGGTGTTATAAACTCTCTGGGCCACCTTGTGACAATCCATGCAAGCCCATCGTTTGTCTCTCTCAAGACTTTTTGAACATGCACTGACACATTACTTTTTAAATTATTTATTGTTTGGCAAATTTTTCTTGGCAAATCATGTTTGCGATGATACATTTTTGGCAGACAGCTACAGTAGGCACTGTGTGCTATTCATTCGGATCATTTTGATTTTTGTCTCTATAATTATTATTATATCTTGATTTTATCTTTATTATTTTGGCACCAAATGTTTTTTTTAATTTTCCTTTGAAACTGGATTGGTTTGACTTTGAACTAAGTGGCCATTAAGAGTTGGTCCTGCATGCTTTAATTACTTGTAAATATTTTGATTATTATAAAATAATTACATGAAATTATTATGATTATTTTTTGAATAAACTATATAGTTTTACATTATCTGTCTTTTGCTTTCTCTTAAAAGAACCCACAATAAAAACTTATTTCCCCTTGGCAATACACCTTTCTGATCAATAGGTAGATAAAGAAAATTGTTCACTTTCTGTCTAAAAAAAAGGCATACCAGGTATCTTTGGGTTCATGTACAATTTAATTGAAATCAGACTTCTTAGATCCGCGCCGTATACACTATGCGTCTTATGCCTAAGTTACATTTCCCGGCCGGTGGCCGTAGATCGGTGGTAATCCGTCGTGTGAGCGATGCCCCAACATCGGTCCACATCGGCCTAGTAGTCCTTAAAGTATCAGTTATGCCTAGGTCACATTTCCCGGCCGAAAGCCGTAGACCGGTGGTAATCCGTGGTGTTAACGATGCTCCAACATCGGTCCACATCGGCCAAGTAGTCCTAAAAGTATTAGTCACATTATCCAGCGATGGGTATACAATGGGCAACCAATGCGTTTTATGATAAAAATGTCGTGGTTGTCCGCCGGACTTACAAAGGCCCAGCGATGCATTCTAATCATAAAACGATGTTTCAGGGTAATCGGCCGATGTATATTACATCGCACATACATTGGTGAACATCG
Source organism: Saccostrea cuccullata (assembly GCF_032062105.1). NCBI lineage: Eukaryota > Metazoa > Mollusca > Bivalvia > Ostreida > Ostreidae > Saccostrea > Saccostrea cuccullata. The sequence goes on from NW_026941609.1 coordinate 8,219, forward strand.
GTCGACTATGGGCCAATGTTTGGTCGAACATCGACCGATGATCGGCCGTTATCTGTTGAACACCACTCAACCCAGCGAAGACCTCAGATTCAACGGACTCTTGACGATGCTCGGCCATTCATCGGCCGATCCTTGAAAGATGTGTAAGCGATGGGTTGCCGATGAGGAGCGATATGAGGCATCGTTGGAGACATCGCTGAATTTTAACTACGAATTATTCCCTACCGATGACCCCACCGCAAAATGGCCTCAGTCACCGTCCGATCACTAGTGGTGCCCGGTCGGCAACCACGCCATTTTCATCAAAAAACGCATCGGTTTCTCATTGTATACCCCATCGCTGGATAATGTGACTGATACTTTACAATAATGGGGTAAACGATGGGTAACCAATGCGTTTTTTTTTTTTTTATAAAAATGGCGTGGTTTGCAGGCCGGACTTACAAAGGCCCAGCGATGCATTGCTCATCATAAAACGATGTTCCAGGGTAATTGGTCGATGTATATTACATCGCTTATACATGTGTGAACATCGTTCGTACGTTGGTCGACTATGGGCCACGTACGAACATCGACCGATGATCGTCCGATGTCTGTTGCCCACAACTCAACCCCCCAACCCCCCCCCCCCCCCCCCCCACCGATGACCTCAGATTCAACGTATACACTTGACGACGTTCGGTCATACATCGGCCAATCGTTGAAAGATGTGTAAATGATGGGTTGCCGATGAGGAGCGATGTGGGGCATCGGTGGAGACATCGCTGATTTTTTAAATATATTTTCCACCGATGACTCCCATCGATTCGTTAAATGTCCTCAGTCACCGACCGATAACTATAGGTGTCCGGGCGGCAACCATGCTATTTTTATTATAAACGCATGGCGGTTTCTCATCGTGTAACCCATCGCTGGATAATGTGACTAATACTTTATGCCTTAGTCACATTTCTCGGCCGGTGGCCGTAGACTGGTGGTAATTGGTGGTAATTCGTGGTATGAGCGATGCCCCAAACATCGGACGGTAATCTCGGTGAAAATCCATCGTGTGAGCGATATCGGTCCCAACATCGGTCCACTTCATCAGTCACATTATTCAGCGATGGGGTATACGATGGGCAACCAATGCGTTTTATGATAAGAAATGGCGTGGTTGCCGCCGGACTAACAAAGGCCCAGCGATTCATTGCTAATCATAAAACGATGTTCCTGGGAAATTGGCCGATGATCGGCCGATGTATATTGCCCACCACTCATGATCAACGGTGTCTTCTAGCTATTCCCACTTTTTGAAATCGCAATTCCACCTATTCCCACTTGCAAATAACAATGGATGTTTAGATTTACCTGTATTTTGTACATTTAAAGACTGAAAATAATGAATTTATCAATGAAAAAATATGATTTATTTTGGATTATTGAAATAATAAAAAGATCTTACAAGAAATAGCAACTTAATACCTAAATTTAAGAACATAGTTAATTATTTGTTTACACAAAATTCCACCTACTCCCACATGAAATTTCACCTTTTTGTACCTGATTTTCAGAAAGTGGGAATAGCTTGCATAAACCATGATCAACCACCCGATGACCTCAGATTCAACGGACACTGGACGATGCTCGGCAATACATCGGCCAATCCTTGAAAGATTGGATTTTTCATAATGGTTATAATTTTCATAATTTTCATAACGTTAATAATGGATTGCCGATGAGGAGCGATGTGGGGCATTGGTGGAGACATCGCTGATTTTTAACGACAACTTATTTTCTACCGAAGACCCCCACCGATTTGCCAAATTTCCTCAGTCACCGTCCGATAACTATAGGTGTCCGGCCGGCAATCACGCCATTTTTATCAAAAAACGCATCAGTTTTTCATCGAATACCCCATCGCTGGATAATGTGACTGATACTTTACACAGAGTGATAACGGCGCGGATCGGAGAAGTCTGATTTTAATTAGACAGGTTCATGCATTTACCCTCTGAGAGAGATAACTCAAAAACTATCAGTTCTTTATAAAATTTCAAGTTTTGTATTTAAAAGTTTTGATCGATTATTTCCCCCAGAGAAATGCTAATACCAACATCACATCAAATTACTGAGCGTATGTTTCACAGTTGACTTGATATGCGAAAACATACTCTATGCACGTGTAACTTCTTAAACGACACAGGCTCTTGGGAAATAAGTTGAATGTACAAGGATATCCACAGTTTTGTTTAAAGTCATTACAAAAAAGTAAATGGTCGCTACAATTAACAAAACAATCTACATGTTTTGAAATAGTTTAAATTAAAAATAAAATGTTTCGAAAAATCACAATTTTTTTAGCTCACCGGAACCAAAGGCTCAAGTGATTTTTTTTCTAGTCAAAATTTGTCCGCTGTCTGTCGTTGTCGTCGTCGTAAACTTTTCACATTTTCATCTTCTTCTCAGGAACCACTTTTCCAATTCCAACCAAACTTGCCACAAAGTATCCTTGTATAAAAGGGATTCAAGATTCTTCAAAGGAAGGGCTACGCCCTCTTTAAAGAGGAGATTATTGTGATTTGAAAAAAATAAGGGCATCTTTTAGGGACTAGGTAAAATTTATCACAATGAGGGTAACGGTACAAAACAATATTCTCGTTTTGAAACAAGGTAAAAGTACATGTCCATTGGCATTCGTATTTCAAAAAAAAAAAATCTGTTCAATGCCTTAAGGTAGTACAAAACACCCCCGGATTCTATTTTTAATAATTTCTTTAAAATACTGGAGAAAAAAGTATAATATTACTACATTGACAACAATGAATGACCCCTGTAAGAAAAATAACAAGCTTTGGCATGATTGCGTCATATTTCATGAAAAAAAATCAGAGAATCCTATATGTTGATCACTTTGGAGTTAACATTTTGGAATGCGTTTACGCTATCTAAGTGCAATTAACAAGCGTGTAACATTCTGATATATAATGCAGTGTAACTTTTGTTCAATAAATAGTAGAGGGCTGATATTTGAACACACATATAAAGGAGTCTCCTCTCTTTCTGTACTATTAAGGTCAAGGTCATATCAAGAGGTCAAATACTGTGACGTCATCTACTGAATCTCTTAATTTTTTGCCATTTTAATTGTTTTAATCGATAAAATATCAGAAACTACCGACTCAATTTTCTTTATTTTTACACATTTTATTATGGGAGCCATTTTAATCATTCTGTTAATTTTTTGCAAAAATTGAATTATACATTTTTTCTTTAGAAAACTTTAAGTGTAGGATATTTACATGTAAATTTTCAATTCCGACGCTATGTATGTTTTATTTTTACTTAATATTTTTTCTCAAATGGTCCAGTATCAATATGACTTACTAAGTTAAAGTAACAAAAAGGTTATCTTTATCAAAATTATAACACAAACTTGCAATAGATCAATTGATTATTCTAAAAAAAGGCTCATTCTCAAGTCGAGTGTCTGATTTAACAATCTTCTTACAGGGGTCCGATCGATAGGCCATATTTCAGACAATGTAGGCAAAATATATGCGGTTGATTTTCGTTCATATTATATATCAATAGAGATTTTGTATCCTAGAACAAAATATCAAAGTTTCAGACAAATTGAATTTGAGGAAAAATTTGGCCTATCTATTGTGTCCTACCTTAAGACTCATAAAAAGATTACTTTCCCATGGTTATACACTTGTAACGCTTCGGAACGCCTGCCTTGTGTTGAGAACAAAAACTCCGATGTAAAGTTTTATAATTTTATTCAGTAATACAACAGCGAAAATAAATAACAGTATTTGAAATTCACAAGTCTCAACCCTTGGGACAAAAGGCAAAATCAGTACAACTACTGATATACTAGTAACTGGGCAACTGGCACTATTTCCAGTAATTTATGATTTAAGCAGAAATTCCCCCGACCAAAATAAAATGTAAAGGCTCTCTATAAATGACTTATAATTAATTTACAAATAAATATTCCCGCTACTAGTCCAACTATTAGCACGCAGCAGAAATATTTGCTAACTCCTAAAATGGGCTAAAGAAGATAAAATAACTAGTTCTCAACTAGTAATTATAAATAAAACTAGTACAATTACTAGTAAAAATTAATATTTAGCCTAACCTAACATTATATGCATTATGTATATACTTCAGTCACTCAGATACTGAACTAGTACACACCTTAAATTACTCTGGACAAAACTTTTGACCTTTCTCCAAGACACAAAGAAAACGAGAGAGCAAACGGTATTCAGCATCAGGGTATAAAATTTATAGAATTAATGTTCAAAACACGCAATAATTCATAACCAATTCCATCCCGTAAATTATAATCAGCCAATCAAATATAATCATCGTATGTAAAAATTATTACAATACGTAAATAAATTAAATAAGTTCATAAAACATAAAGTTACACTTTTAAAAGCTCATTTAACACTGTTTAACATTTAATTTAAAAGATTTTACAATCAAATCTTCCGCCGAAATAACTCCAGTAAAAAATAGATCACCGTGAAGCATCACGGGAAAATACACAAGTAAACAAAGTTATGGCGGCGGTAGAAGTTTCAGTGAAACGTGTGTGCTCGAAGACGATAAAAAACATCAATCACACAACAAATAAGGTAACTATAAGATAATCCTGAATTACAGCGCAACTGTATAATTACGTAATTACTGTAATGAAACTGGTTATTCTGTATATATACTGATAAGCTGTAAAGCTTAAAGTGATAATAAAGAAAGAAAGAAAGAAAGTATGTACAATTAAGCCAACAAAAAGCGTGTAATTAAATAGCAAGACGATGTCCGACATTCAACACATCGAAACACAAGAAAAACGGTAGCTTCGCTACATGTATTAACCAACCAATGATTAAGAAATAAATCTCGTAGAATATTCCAATATTCTATACAAGAATTGATGGATGAGTTGAAAGTGTGCATGAAAATGCTTTAGAAAAATACCAAGATAAAAAAAATGAGATTCAAGAAAAATAGGGGGAGGGATCGTTAGTCGTTACACACTTATGGTGTTAGTGAGAT
>NW_026941610.1:0-13386 GCF_032062105.1 Saccostrea cuccullata
TCATCGTAGTAAAAGAGAGGAAAAACAAAAGATAGTCCTACATTTTCTGAAAATCTAAGTTCACTTCTTAGAAACAAAAGTGAAAATGAAACTTTAATTTTACAAGTGTATGATGTAATAATGCATAGGTAGCTAGCTGACTAGACTGTGTACAAAATGGTACATAGTACTATCAAAATGTAAGTCCAAACTATTTTTGCACACGACCCTAATTTTTTGCACACGGTCCTTACAGATGATGCAACAGGTATAAAAAAGATGATGCAACAGGTAGTAGTAGCAGCGTACCAATGTAAACACAGTGTAAACACACCGTACTTAGGGGGCTATATGTACTGAATTGACCAGGCTATCCACCACAGACCCCCTAATCTGCACTCTCTTGACCCACATATCCCCCACAGGGGCTGCATTCCCTTGACCCGCCTATCCCCTCCAGGGGCTGCACTCAGTTGACCCACCTATCCCCTCCAGGGGCTGCACTCAGTTGACCCGCCTATCCCCCCCAGCCCCAAAAGTGCACTCAGTTGACCTCGCCATCCAGACCGTTTATACTACTACCGTATGCTTATAAGGAAATACTAAATAAGGAATAAATGGAAATAAAGTTAATCTTATTTATTTTTTTCTTTAAAAATAAAACTGGATTCTAGTTTACTCTTGGAAAAAATACAACTTTCATGAACAAGAGGACAAATCTATCGTATGACCGAATAAAGGCTTTTCTTTTCATTCCATCGAAAATAATCCCAAATTTTTTACATACAGAGGACTTGTTTTTTATGGAGAGTGAGAGAAGAAATGTGACGAGTTTAAAGAAAAGTATTAAATAAAAAGAAAATAAACAAAATATAGACTTACGGAGGAATGATTTATTCCTGCTTCCTCATTGAATTCCCTGAAAATAGGAAAATATTAGTTAAAAGTCACTTGTTATGTAAATACGAGGATTCATCCAAAAGTAATGTCACAATTTTAAATAGCTATAAATCAACGCAAAACAACAAAATTATACTCGATGGAAGCTTTATTTAATTCAAATCAGCCCGGAAAAATTAAAAGGAGTACAGGGTTCCTCATTCTCGCTCGTAACCCCGTCATTTCCACCACGGAATTGTTTTGGTCGGGCTTGCCCATATGAAGATTTACGATAATATATTATGTTAACATTTTGAAAAACGATTGTATACATAAAAAATAAAATACGGCTTTTGAAATTCCAAAAATATCCAGTTTACATTTTATAATACATGTGCACTTCCTTTAAAAACAAACATATGACCATTTTTGTCCGGTAAGAAAAAAACATGCTCAAAAGATTGATTGATTGTATACTGTTTAACGTCCAACTCCAGAGTATTTCACTGATATGGAGACGTCACCATTGCCGGTGAAGGGCTGCAAAGTTGGGCCAACAAACTGGCCCAAGTATACTATACGTTTAAGTAGTGTAAAATAATATTCAATTTAAAATAAATAATTATAATAATGGCTTCATTATTGGACTTGGGATGGTGATCCGGAGCACGGCAAAATTTTAAATAAAAAAGTTACATATCACTATATACTAAGTAAATTGCAGTTTGTATTTTTACAAATTCTGGGGAAATTCGGATTGCTTTTACATTACGGGGTTGACAAAAGTTATAACTACAAACCTGCAAAAATTGAACGTTCAGATTTCAAGTGGCTGAGAAATCTAGGTTAGAATCTATTTAGACGGGATCGGTTTTATTCGAAAAAGGGACGTTTTCGGAATAGGCGGTGATAAAATTCTGCGTAGACATCGCAAAAACACTAATAAGGACCCTTCAATGGTGTAAACAGTCGGGAAAATATAGTATAGAAAGCCGTTTTTAAGTATTTATAGTTGAAAATAAAATTTTCAGACGGAAGGAACAGTTTACAGGATGACATGCGTGAAGAAAGACCATCATTCAGAGATTCCGGTGCTGCAAAAAGTTAATTTCTTAACGTGATTTTGCAGTATTTCCTTAAATATAGTCGTTTTTAGTGGACAGATTAAGGATGATTGCAAGTAATGAGACAGGCATCGTTAAATATTATTTTACATGTGAAATCTGAACATTTTATGCACATTTTTATGACTGGTTAAAGCGACAAAAGAAATGTATCGAGATAAACAGTGACTTTGTTGAAAAAAGTTACATCACTCGTATTCAGCTTTTGACATCAGGTAACGTCAAGGATTTTCGTTTTAGTGCTCCAGGAATGAGTGGGTGTCTTTTTAGTATCTGATAAAAATATATATCTATCTGTGCTTTGTTTTTGTTGAAAACTTGCATATAAATAAAATAAAACATGGATTTAGTGAAAATAATAGTGTAAAATATTTTATCAATGTTTGTCTGTAATTATCAATGTTGTCCACGAACTTTACTGACAACCCTCGTAAATATCAATTAAAATATTCTGGATATACTAGCTACGTATTTGATATCGGGAGGTAAGGCATGGAGGGGGAGGTCATAATTATATTGAATGGCAAACATATATTTAGGTACGGCGAATGAAGGAATTTTCCTAATATAAGACTAAACTTAGTGTACAAAAAAATCTTATGTATTACATTTTAAACAGTTGGTCTTTTCTAACATTTAAAATCACGCTAATAAATTTCATTAGCTTTAGAGATATTTAATTAACTAAATATCTGCTGTACTGTTCATAATTCTCAGACCGTAAAAAGTGGGTCAAATGCCAAGGTAAAAAGGTCAAATTTGATGGTAGACATGTACCCAAGGATAGGTCTTGTCACAAGCAATACATGTGTGAAATGTTAAAGTCATAGCTTCACCTATTCAAAAGTTATGGGCAAGTTTAACATTTTTGCAGACAAACAGATACACAGAGAGACGAGATAGTTACTCAGTATCTTGACTTGACATGATATGCTATATTGACCAAAAAGTTACTCAGTATCTTGACTTGACATGATATGCTATATTGACCAAAAATTAAGTGGATGGCATCAATATGCCACCATAGATAGCTTTGATATGTTTGAGTCGAACTAGAGTGCAGATTTAAAATCAGAAAATAAATGATGGTAATCGGACCGTAATCTCCAACTCAAAAATTGGTATAAAGATGTGATATAATTACAAACTTTGTTTGAAATCTGTATCTTGTAAGAAGTGTCTTGTCACAACTGTGGCGGTCAGCCAGGTTCGATCGCCGGTGGCCAGATAGCTCAGTTGGTAGAGCACCTGGCCGGAGTTTCAGGGGGCCCGGGTTCGAATTCCGGTCTGGTCCGCTGCATTTTCTCCTCTCCCTTTACATTTGGCGCCGTGCAGACCTGCCTACCCTTTTCATTTCAAGGGTGTAATTTCAGGAAATTTTTGATGGAATTTCAGAGGTTAAAGCGTAATCAATTATGTTTTCCTATTTTGTTGCTTTACTCTAATTATACCCCCGCAAACGAAGTTTAGGGGGGTATATTGGAATCACCATGTCCGTCTGTCTGTAGACAAGATTTTGTCCGGACCGTTTCTCAGAAACTATTGGATGGATTTGTCTGAAAATTTGTACACTTATTATTCACCATATGAAGGTGTGCATCTGGTATTTTCATCATGATTGGATGATTTTTCTGCATTTTACAGTCATTTTTTCTTTTTTATTTTGTTGTTTTGTTTGGCTCATAACTAGAACACTATTAGACTTACAATCATCAAACTTGGCCAGTTTATGCATCTTGGGTAGAAGGTGTGTCATGACCTATTTCAAGGTCACTGTGACCTTTAATTAAAGTGAAATTTAAAAAAATAACTGTCTTTTACTATTGAATTAAACAATCCCAATAAATGTAACAATGTCGCAGTATCCCTATTTAAAACATGTTAAATTAAGAAAAACAATTTTTTTTTCATTATATACTTTACTTTACAGCAATCCTTAACAAATGTTATTTTATTTTATAGGAGAAAATCTACCTCTCCCAAGGGTATAATTATGAAACACTGGTCAAGGAGAATTTTGATAACAGAAAATTGCATGTCAAATTAGAGAGAAATTAATTACTTTAGTGTAAGGAGATAACTTGTAGAACGTTTCTGATCAAGAACTTGTTATCTGTCTCTTGGGAACTGGGCTAAGGAATCAGCCTTAAATAGTTTTAGTGACTAGCCTAACTTATTAAAAGCAATTTCAGTCTAATTTGATATTGTATAATAAACTAATTTGAAATTGTATAAAAAACTTAATTGATATTGTATAATATAATTAAAACTAATTATATTGTGTGTATGTGGGGGTGGGGTGGGGGGGGGATTGGAATCAGCATGCTCATTCTCCACATTAATTTCAGATTGAAACTTTTAGTATGATATAAAATCCAAATAAATCAAGTATTTAAAAAAAAAATAAATTTTGGTAGATAGTCTCTACAAATCTTAAGAATCATGCAGGAACCATATTCAAAATGATGCATCAAGATTACACAACATTTTTTTCAGTAAAAATCTTTGTAACAAATTTATACAAAATCTTTGTTTTTCAGATTTAATTTCAGAATGACACATGTAATAATGCATTTTGTTTGCACTACAAAGGAGAAGGTTAAGATCCATTCATCCCTTGATAGCAATTAGTGGGCATGCATCCAGTCAAAGATTAATTAATGAGTTCTATGTAGGGAAGCATAAGCTGTCTCAATCATTTCTGTTAGTAAGAGCATATCTCTGATTAAGGAGCTCTTATCTTTGTCCTTTGGGAATTAGACAGAAGAACTGCTGGTCAGTTTAAATAGCATTTGTCATATGATGGCCAGTCTCCTATTTCTAAAATCAATTTTGTGTAGATCAAGTTTTTAAGACATATTAGTTAAATTGATTTTTTTTTTTTTGAAAATATCAAGTGACCAATTTCATGTCTTCATGCCCCACATGAAAGACATGTGCATATGTGTATGTTTAAGGAGGAGGGGCATTTGTCAAGCTACAGTAAAACACGGTTATAGCGAACTCCTGGGGACCTGTTAATTTAATTCGCTATATCCGTAATTCGTTATATCCGTAAAACAAATTCGTATAACCATATATAGCGAATTCGCAATATGCATGTTTTCCTTCAAGTGTTACTATCAAATATGTTAGGGAAGCAAATATTACAAAACATACCTTCGATAACTAAGGTTTTATCATGAATTGAATTTTATATACAAATGCTGAGAGAAAATAAAGGCAGTCAATTATTCAAATTTTGAAATCTTTGAAAGTTCGTTATAAAAGATGTAAAATTCATTATATTTAACCTCAACGGGACTCAAAATCAGTTCGCTATATCCGTAAATTCGTTATATCAGAATTCGTTATAACCGTAAAATTTTACAAAGATTTGTTAAGAATTTTGCCGGGGACCAAGAAACACTTCGTTATATCCGTGAATTCGCTATATCCGTGTTCGTACTAAACGTGTTTTACTGTATAATGCAACCAGTTGATGATTATTTGTTATAATTAAAGCTTGCACCACAGGAGATGTTTAAACAATTATTATAAGGAATGGAAAAATTACGCAAATCCCTGTAAAGGTTGACATGATTTTCTTGCACTCTAAACTGTTTATAATAATTGAATGAACAATATTTGATGGGAGTATCATGCTTAGGTGGTGCACTTTATTATTTTTAAAATGAATTTGATTTAAATGTAAATAGATTAATTTGATTCTGTTTAATGTTTTTTTCTAACAATCAATTTGCAGAGTATCATGACAAATAGTTGCAATTTATTTTTTCAATAAAATAAAAAAAAAAAACTGTTACAATGTATTAGTATTGGTGTTTTATTTGGTAGCACCTCAGTTTCATTAATTAAAAAAATATATATAATGAGCACTCAAATTGTTTCTAAGAAAATAGTGAACACCTCTTAATAGATCCATAAATATTTGTGAATTTGCACCTACTCTGAAAAACCCAGCGGGGGTATTTGTCCCTATTGGACAGTTCTAGTTCTGTTTGGCTGGTTTTCTTGGCGGTTGTAAAATTTGGCGTTTTGCCTGCTCTGTTTTGCCAATAATATTGGTGTAATTTATTTTAGCGAACACAGGGTTTCAATTCTTTGCAGATGAACACTAAGAAGAGTACTGACTTAGCGATTTAAAGTTTAGCGGGCTAGCATCAAAACGCCAAATTTTAAAATAAGTTAAACAAGCAACCCGCTAAAATAATCCCCTATGCAGTATTTTATTTTCTTTCAAAACAACCGAAATTGTACATTACAAAACAAAGTTGGCATAAACTTTCTTTTTCGAATCATCAATTGTCCAAAACGTGTTGTAAAATACCAGTATCCAATAATAAACTCAAACCAACCGTACACCTTTAATGCAGCATTTGGTCAGTTTGTATCAACTATCAAATCAATTAATTGAAAGCTTGCGTTTGCATGTTTACACAAATAGTACATAAAAACAATGTATTGTATCTTTTTAACACTCACATTTCTCTTATCTTGTTCTAAGCAACGTTAAAATAAACTAAATTGAGCATAGAAATGGATGTACTTATTGCAATATCATTTAATAGTTAATGTACGTTATCGAACTAGTCCTCTATTATTATTAGAACTTCTCATTTCATTTTAGCAGGTCGTACTTTGACTCTAAATTTAGACTTTCTTTATGGATTTTAAATATATCAAAAGCGTAAAATTAATGTAAGTGGCGTAATAGCGTAATTTTGTGGTAAAATGTGGAAAAATTACGCCAAAAGCGGAAGGGTAGGCAGGTCTGCGCCGTGCCATGCCCTGGAATTGAAAGGTGAGAGGCCTGCCAGGGATGAGCCCGGGTTGGGGTCTATGGAGGGCCACAGACCTTTAAGGAGGGAGGAATGTGGCGGTCAGCCGGGTTCGATCGCCGGTGGCCAGATAGCTCAGTTTGTAGAGCACCTGACCGGAGTTTCAGGGGGCCCGGGTTCGAATCCCGGTCTGGTCCGCTGCATTTTCTCCTCTCCCATTACACAACTAACTTCTACAACTAATCCTCGCAATGGTCTTTTGGTAAATCGTACTTCAAGTTTTTCCCCTAGCATAGTGTTAAATGATACACTTTGATGTGCTTATATTGGTTTGTAGGGTGATTAGATGATAGAGAGGCCTGAAAGATAGTAAGACAATAGTTTACAAAGATAGTACCGGGTACATTATCAACAGGGAGAGGAATGGTCAGATTTTTTTCATCCAGTCAGGAAGCTGTAAGTATTTACAGGTCAAGAAAAGATCTCGTTATTACGAGTTAACTATATCGTTATAACGAGAAAAGATCTCGGAAGAGAAGAGAAGGAAGAGAAAAATTCCGATTTCTTTTTTTTTCCGGGAATTTCCTCACTTTACGACTTGGATTTTTGGCCATACTTGGAATATAGAGCTAAACAGTTTGTCAGCGCAACTCCTCATAAACCGCTGCACAGAATTTCTTCAAACTTTGCAGATATTTATAACACAATGTGTAGATGTGCATATTACCTGGAAATTTCGAATCTTTCATTTTTTTTTCGGGAAATTTTCGCACTTTTCAACTTAGATTTTTGGTCATATTTTGAGTAAAGAGAATTTCAGCTCTTAAACTTTTTGGGGAGCATGGGGTATGCAAGCTTGCTCACTTTTTCTTTCGTTTTTTAAAACAATTTTGTTATCAACTTTTTTTTTTTTTTAACATACTAAAAATCTGAAAACCAAAATAAAGTACAGAAAGTAATACGTTTATGCTACTTTTTTATTGCTAATTTTTTTTTGAGTTTTAGAAAAACGTTTAAAAAAGTATACTTTTGTGGTACTCGGCCAGGTAGACTGAAAGCCAATGACCTTTTTTGTACTTTTGTTGGACTTAGTTTTTTTTTCACTGTACTTATTTAACCTAATTTGGACTCTGTCTTTTTTCATTGTACTTAAAATTTACTTTTATGAGCTTAAGGATATCCGATCCTCAGCCAGGAAGGATAACTCCAAAAATTAAATTTTATTTGAAATGCATCAAAGTGAAGCTTGAAAGTGAAATTTTTTCATGCAACAATTTTCATTATGTTCATCTTTATAAGATTCAAGGTTTTTGGAAGTCTTAGAAAAGGTCTTATAAAAGTTGACTTTTATAGCCTATTAAAGGGAAAAAATGAATACAGTTTTAGAGAAATAATATTTTCTTGAATCCAGCCTTAGATACTAATGCTTATTAGCATGATATGATTTAAAGAGTGATTTGTGGTGTCTTGCAATGATAGCAAAAGCCTTATACACTATGTATTGTAGAATATATGACAGAAATAGAAGACAAAAAATACCAAATAAATATAAAAATCATGGCAATTTCTCTGAATACCTGGATGCCTATCGTTTTTTAACCTAAAATATATAAGTTGATCAATTTGCAATTAGAGAATTCATTACTGATATTCCAATTCGCTTTTTCTGCAAAAATATTGGAGATCTGACATTTTTTCCTTTATAATATGATGCATTTTAATTTTTAGCTTTTAAGAAATCCTGTGGATAAATCTACATAACTTTGTGGATTCAGAGATACTTTTATGAGTACTTTTGGTTACTTACCTGCTAATTTTATAAACCTGAGGATCGGACTACCTTAAACTTTCATGGCAAAATAAATTAGATAACAAAAAGAAAAAGATATGTTTCCTTCAAGTTTACTATTCTTTCTCCACTTTGTTTCGGAGGACTTACACAAAGCACAGTTTGTCACTTACGATAACCATTTTTCACAGTTTGTAAATGAATTCGATCCAAATTTTGCTATTCTTTCTCCACTTTGTTCGGGAGGACTGACACAAAACACAGTTTGTCATTAATGGTATCACAAACGCACACATCAGTTATGTCTCTAACGTTAACTGCTGTAAAGTCGTTCTCAATGCAAACTCGGTCTCACTGCAACCATGTGTCTGTTGGATGTGTCTGCGAGGGATGTTGTCTTGTTCTTCAACTGTTCTGTTCATCTCCTTCACCAAGGCACAAAGATTGACCACAACAGTTCTCATTACACTGTGGTGAACAGAGTTGTATGTTGAACAAAACTATTCACTCTTCCAAAGCTATCTTCATTAAAGTGAATCACTCAATTGTCTCTTCTAAACGTGGATCTGTACTCCACAATGAACAATTTGTTGATGCGCATCGAGTCTTTTGAAAAAGATAACAGACTGTAAATTTCCACCCACTAGTAAAATTGCATGCTGCTTCTCTGTTGACATTGGTCGGCTATGGTATGCACCAACAACAAACAACTTTTCACTTATTCTTTCTTGTGTTGACTGATGTTTTTTGTCCATCATTCTTTTGAAAAGCTCTTGTTCACAGCTTCCCTCCCGTAATGTTTCGGCCATACTTGGGAGAGATTGATGGACACATACATACAAATTGCTTCTTGATTCCTTGAGTCCCATGGAACAACCGTCTCATTGAAGTCTTCAAAGTAGAAACATGATGTGGACTACAGGGGACCCTGATCAACGACTCTGTCAGATGACGAAGGAAATGGACATTGGAAATTGCATACCTGTCACCATACAGGGCTGGGATGTTCAACACGATTCCAACAGTATTCTCTTGTTCTGATGAATGTCTTTCAATGTGATTTTTTCCTGAAGAAGAATATAAGTGGCATACACCAGGAGTGAAAAAATTGGTCTGGGGACAGAATTCCATAGAGACATTTCAAACTTAAAACAGAAGGAAGTTTACACATAGAAGAATACAGTGCATATAGTACACAGCAATTCCTCAAAGAATGATAGGTATAGGAAATCCATGCAAGTCCCTTCACACCTTGAACTGTTCCTTTGTTTCGCTCCGCCGCCTCTGCATTTTGCACATGGGAATTGTTGGTTCTAAGCTCATGGTGACCGTTTGGACTTTCCATGTTGTGTCCCTTGTCTACAGATTTTCCCGGGGTATAGCAATACGGACACCCAAAGAGCCCACTGAACTGAACCATGCATATGTTTTGAAAGAGGCATCTGGCTGGTGCGTCGACGCCATTCAGTAGAATTCCTCGGACCAGCTGACAATTTACATCGAATCCTGGAACAAATAAAGAAAAAAATGTATACTGGTTTCATTTGCTAATTGTTAGTGACAACTTTATCTAAAGTTAAGACATTTTCTACTAATCTTGAACATGTTTAAATAATTTCTCTTAGATTTTATGAAAACTTATACAATGAGATTAATTTATATGCCACAAATTCCACTCACCAGAAGTGTCTGTTGAAACTGTAGCTCTACAGGTTTGTACTTATAACAAAGAAAGAGAAAAGTAGCAGTTGGGACTTAAAACTTAAAAAAAGCAATAAATAGAATAATGATTGTTGATTAAGCTTCTTTTTGAGGCAAAATTTCAATATGACTATAACTATTAGAAGTTAAGTAGCTTTTAATAAAATTTTACAGAATTTTCAATTTAAATATTTATGGCAAATAAATCAAATATCAAAAACAAAAAACTGATATTTATGTTTATTATCACTCAATTTTACTGTTGATTTTATGCAGTCGTGACATGACGTCGTGATCCAAATTTCCGATCATCACACTGGTTTTCTGAATCAATATCACCACTCTCTGAAACTGATGTACTACGCAGGCATATGATTTTTTTTTCTTGCGCGTGTAAAAATCCAGTGTGGTGATCCGACAAGTCGGATCACGACGTCACGTTATAATGTAAAATCAAAATTAAAATTAATAGCTGCAAAACTGTACATGTAGCTCTCCGAAAAAAAAAAATAGATTGATAGACCGTTCTGTCAATACATTTTTTTTCGGAGAGTTGCACTGCTGCAGCCGTAAAATTGAGTGATTCACATAATAAAATAACATATCCAAAAGTATGAGAAAAAAATCCACGCAAGTACCCTAATGTAGATTTTCCGCAAGATCCGTGGAATTCCATATCAAATTTCATGGAATTGCACGTATATATATTGTTCCGCAGAATTACACGGAATTCTTGAGAGTATTGGGACGGAACTTTTTCTGGAATGGTATGGAATTTTAAATCTAGCCTGGAAAAAAGCGGAACAATGCTAGAATAGACATTTGCGGAGGAAATCCGTGGAATTCCAGATTATTTGTAAATTTAAGAAATTCCATGAAAATCCGTGGAATTCCAGGAAAATAAAATGGAAACTGTATTAGTACCAAATAATTACAAAAAAAAATTGATAACATCACAAATTTTCATAGATCAAATCTATATTTGCAAAATAAAAAAATCACTGTTTCTTTTACAATGTTTTTGAGACAAATATAATAGCATATACCTCTCGGACGTACAATATAAGCACACTTTTTAAATGTATGTATTCTCACTGAAACTTCAAAGTATTTTATATCAAAGGTTATTAACAAAAATATCCCAAAAAAAATATGATTACTGGAGGATCGCTTTGGTTAAATTCATGATAATCAAGGTATGATATACCGGTACATGTATGTAGTAAAGTAAAGTCTGCATTTTGTGTTAAAAATAAGAGGTAAGATTCATTAAATGACATAGGCCAAGGATTGGGAGAGGTCATTGCAACCTCAGCAGGATAAACATTTACAATAAACTGCCAGTGGCCCATGTAAATTTACTGTACAAAGTTAGTGACTACAGTGACAAACACATGTAGTAAATGCAAAAATATATGTACCACATAACTACATTGATACAAAGATCCCATAAAATCAACAGTTGCTATTTTCCCCCAATGTATGTGCCAAAGATCCCAATTGTGGAAGATCCAAAACTTCTGACATGTTGATAGAATCACTTCCTCACAGATATCCCATGAAATTTGCAATAGAGGGTTGACAGATAATTGGCGTCACGAACGGATTCACTTTTAGTACGAATGCTCAGCAAGTTCGATGTTGATCATTCCAACAGACACTTCAAACTTTCCTTGCACAATTGCTGAAAGAGGAGATGACCATTAAGATGTATCATTAATGATATCCATATAAATATATGACAAATAATAAACTAAAGCTCTACAAAACAATTGGTTCTTTCTACTTGGCAGATCAGTTTACTGTAGATTATGAATTCATTATCTTGCAATTTTTTTTTCAAATAAGGATTAATTCTGATAAATGTAAAAATATGAAAAGTTTATAGACAACAGACAACCACCAGACTGTGACACTGATCAAAAAATTCAGTTAGGCCTTAAAATGGCTCAAGTGAGCTAAAATGAAAAGGCTAGAGCTGAAGCTCAATTCCTGACTTACATTGAAAAATAATGTAATTTCAATTCATCTGATTTTATTGATTAAGAAAATAATTAAGAAATCTTACCAGTTTTTTTTCATACAGCTCTTGTCTTAAATCTTGTGAGCATCCGGATTCCTGTAAAATGCACGTATACTTCATAGAAGATTATAGCTTTTTGATTTAAAATAATTATACATACCCGATTACCCGTGTAGTTAGCATGTTTAGATTACCTTTCAGAAGTCATTGTTATAAATTATTGAAATATATGGAAATTAAGCATGTTAAGAATATAAACCTTTAAATGTTGTTTACTTGGCATACATGTAGTTGCAATATTTTTTTAATCTTATGCTAAAAGACACGAATTAATAAAATCAAAGTTAGTTTATTTGTTTTGAACTATAATTTGAACTGGTTCTCACCATATTCGCAAGCCTAGTGTCTGATTGGCTAAGCATCTATACATGTATATCCACTTCTATCAAACGCAAGGGCTGTGAAAATCATCTCAGGTAATGGCTTATGTAGCAACTATTAAAAGAATCAAAACATGCAAGATAAGAGCTGAAAATGGTAATGAACATGGATCACAAAATATATAATTAATTTCATGTAAGTAGTATAAACCGTCTGGCCGGGCGGGTCAACTGAGTGCACTTTTGGGGCTGAGGGAATAGGCGGGTCAACGGAGTGCAGCCCCTGAGGGGGGATAGCCGGGTCAATAGAGTGCAGCCCCTGTGGGAGGATAGGCGGGTCAAGGGAGTGCAGCCCCTGTGGGGGATAGCTGGGTCAATTCAGTACATATAGCCCCTAAATACGGGGGTGTGTTTACACTGTGTTTACATTACACTATACGCTGCTACTACTACGATTCACTACGCTGCTACTACTAATTTGGCAGCGACTTTTATACCTGTTGCATCATCTGTAAGGGCCCTGTACAAAAAATACGTTTAACCTACGTTTTTTTTTATGCTGACTACACAGGTAAATACTTGGCAGCGAGTCAAGTTTGTTTAGGGCCGTGTGCAAAAAATATGCTTACCTATGCATTGTGACGTCATCCACTGTATAAATACGGCTTTTCTCCGACTTTCAGCTCATTCTACAGTCAGAGCCAGCTCCTATTGGGGTCATGGATTCTAC
>NW_026941611.1:0-13405 GCF_032062105.1 Saccostrea cuccullata
ACCCCTCCCTTTTTAAAAATCATATTGAAATAATTATACAATTTAATGCTACCAAATAAGATGCATAATTTACTATATGAATTCAGCATTAGTAAAAATGATAAGACTGTCTGATCAAAGACGTAAATTATGAATATTTGGGGCATGCCGACTTTTCGTAAGCAGCTCAATAAAGATTGTTTAACATGGCAACGCGCGAAAACGTGTCATTAATGACGACGCGTTCAATTTAAACAAAAACCCTGCTTTCAATGCACTGTTAAAATTGTTGTTTACCAATAAGATGACCGTTGACCATGTAAAATAAAATCTTCATCCGGATTTCGGAACGTTTGACTTCGACTAAGTGACAAACTTGACATTTTCGTCTGTTTACGGAAGTTTCACTTTGTACATGCGCAGTGTCATCTTTAAATCTGCATCTTTGCTTCTCTTGCAGATGAACATAAATAGAGAGGCCCGTTCAAAGAATATAATTGACTCAGATCGCGGTTTGGTGTGGACTCGTTCAATCCTAGTGAAAGATCTAGAAAAATACTTTTGTATTTCTCTGCAAAATGGCAGGACATGACTCAGAAAAGTTTGATGGCATGTTCCTGGCAATGTGTCAGCGCAGTGAAAAGGGAATTGACGAGGTTTTTATCATTGTTTGAATGTTAGTTAAAAGAAAAAGCTCATATTTCCTTAGAGAAAGTGAAAGTAGGATGGTATTTTCCTAAGTTTTAAGTATATGTGCCGGTTCAGTACTCGTAAGATGAATTGAACTTGTAGATTTCGACAAAGAGTTTCAATAAAATATTGCTTAGCAGTGAGAGTTTTTTTGCAAGAAGTGTTTAAAGCGTGCACGAGAAACGCCTGGCATTGCTTGCTTTTACGACAATGCCTAGGCAAAGAGAAAATGAAGACTTGCACATTGATCCAAATGAATTCTTTTCACAGTAGCCTCTGGACACACAATCTTTAACTAACTGCATTTTACTACAAACAACACTCTTGCAGTAACAAGATATTCCAAGAAAAAATAAATTCATCGTGATTTAATGGATATAGCATAAAAATTGCAGATGTAAAGTTCTTTACTAAAATCAAACCTGTCATATATTTTTATGGTAACACAACTATAAGTGTACAATGACATGTGATGCCTAGACGTACAAAATGTTACATGGTTTAAGGAGTCTGATCTAAATTCAAACTGACTAGGCATCTATGCTTATCATAACAGTCAGACCGAAAAACTGTTGATGGTGCAACCATGGGGCAAGTACAGTTGTGTTAATTATTTGATAGCCTACCTTCTCAATTTTATCTAAGCTTTGCCCCATAAAAATCTTTAAAAATATTGACTCCAGGCTGGCAATTTTTAAATACTTATTAAAAATAATTGAGACTTGTCGAAATCCATCGGTCCTGTGGGCAAGGCCGGTAAAAATTTGTATGGACCAATAACATTTAAGAAAACGATGGTCCTGATGACCGTTTGAAATAAAATTGAGCATAATGCAAATTTAATAAAGGTCGGGATCGGAACGCGTAGTTAAAGGTCACAAACACAGAAAAGATGGCCGCGTATGCAGCGATATTGACAATAGCTAAGTAAATTTGTTATAGCAAAGTCATAAAACTTGTCATTTATGTCTTGTTAAAGACTCTCTATCCCAAGAAAGGAAACTTGTTAGATTGAAGGCTATTGAAAATAAAAAAGGACATTTGGTGCTGTTATTCATATGATTTTATCAGCATCAAAATAAGGTACAAGTATCTGGTCTGACAAAGTTTGACTGGTCCGACAGAACATTCGACTTTGTCAGACCAAATGTCTGACAGTGATTAAAAAATTTCGACAAGTCTGAATTGTATGTAAATATTTGGATTGACAGGGAAATCATACATTTTCGAGAATTAGATTTCTTACATTATTTCATCTGAGCTGAATAAGTTGCATTGATTTGATGTTACTTTTGAAAGAGATTAAAGTAAAAGGATCTTTGAGTTAAAAATACATTATGTACAATGAAATTTTATTTTATGAAATTGCTCCGAATATTCAAGTATTGTTCAAATAATGCAATGGATTAATCGACTAAGGAAAATGAATATTTTGTCATCCCTAGTATTTTCTCGTCACCCAAGCATTGCTTTAAGGGCTCACTATGATCATGGTAATGGGCTGTCCTTTGTGCTGCTTGTTGCACTCACTATTAATACACCTGTGCTTTGAATTATTCGTTCTACTACTATTTCCTATAGGACTGAACTATAGTACGAATTATTCAAAGCAGACTATTGTGGAACTCTTCAACATCGGAGGTTTAAATGAATTGGACATTACAGAGGAAAAATAAACAACTTTATATTTTGTTGGATTTAAACATTTTAAAGGTAAGAAAGGAAAGTTTTATCGTGATAGAGACTTAAAGGGATGTTCAAAGGGAAAAGTTGAAGTGAGCAGATAATTCATTTCAGCCAATATTGATTGAAACGAGCGGTCGAAATCTGAGCGAAAAATCCCTAATCAAGTTGTGTGGAAGTGGACTGAGATGTCGTAGTGGACGTCCGACCAAATATGTTAGTCCCTACGACATCTCGCTGAGATTAGATCTTTCTGAGGCATCCATTGTGGAAACTAGAGAGTTTGCATATGTCTCCTTCTGTCATTCTCCAGCATTCTGACCCATAGAGTAGGACAGACAGTACGTAGCTGTTATATATTCTTAATTTTGTCCTTCTACTTATGTCATTTGTTTTCCATATGCTCTTCAGGCTGATGAAGGCACCTCTAGCTCTACTTAGTCTGGCCTTTATATCTTTGTCTGCACCCCCATCCGATGTTACTATGCTGCCAAGATAGGTAAATGTTGTTGAGTTGTTCAGGTCGTTTCCATTAACCTATATTCTTGCTGGTTGTTTGGTGTTTAATGACATAACTTCTGTTTTCCTGGTATTGATTTTTAATCCAATTTTTTCTGCATTTCTCTGTAATTTTGTTGTTTTACTTTGCATATGCTTTTCCAGATGTGATAGTAGGGCCAAGTCATCTGCATAGTCTAGGTCTTCAAGATTGGTAAAGAGTGTCCATCTTATTCCTGTGTTATTTCCATTTAGGGTTGATTTCATTACCCAGTCAATTGCTAGAATAAATAGGATAGCTGACATAACACATCCCTGCCTCACGCCAGATTTTACTATGAAGCATGCATCTGATGAGCTGCCTATAGAGCAATTAAACTCCACATAAGAAGCTTTTATCAGTTCTACTATCTTTGATGGTATTCCATAATATCTTAAGATCTTCCATAGACTTTCCCTGTGGATACTGTCAAAGGCTTTTTCGAAATCTATAAAGTTTATTATAAGCTGCCTTTGCCACTCTGTACATTGCTCTATAATATTTCGTAGGGTAAACACCTGGTCACAACAACTTTTCCCTTTCCTAAAACCTGCTTGCTCTTGTCTTATTTTGTCATCTATTGCAGTTTTAATTCTGTCGATAATTATTCTGCTGAATATCTTACTAGGTATTGATAGTAATGTGATGCCCCTCCAGTTATCGCAGTTGGTAAGATCTCCTTTCTTTGGCACTTTAATGATATTTCCTTTGGACCATGTCGTTGGTATTGTATTACTATTCCAGATCTTGGTGAATAATGAGTGTAAGATGTCTGCTGCAAGGTTTGGATCTGCTTTGAATAGTTCTGCTGGCAGTTGGTCATTTCCAGGTGCTTTGTTGTTCTTAAGGGCTGTTATTGCTTTGAGTATTTCAGCTTTAGATGGTACCTCTGTTTCAATTTCTAAATCAGCTTCAGCTTCCGGTATGTGTGCCAGTTCTTTAGGTTCCGGGCGATTTAACACTTCTTCAAAATGTTCTCTCCATCTTTCATCCTGTTCCCTTTCGGATGTAATGAGATTTCCTTGCTTGTCCTTCATAGGCATGTTTGTTTTTCTTTTCCTTCCACTCAACTTTTTATGCCCCCCTTCGAAGAAGGGAGGGCATATTGCTTTGCTGCTGTCCGTCGGTCTGTCGGTCCATTTAGTTTCCATTCATTTTCTTCACAACCGTTGCACATACTGAAATGAAATTAGGTATACAGGTTTATCAGGTTAATATCTAGATCAAGTTCTGTTTTGGGTACGATCGCCCCATTTTTGACAGAGTTATGCCCACTGGACTTAGAAAAATTCCACTTATTTGCAGTTTCCGTTCATTTTCTTTGCAGAGGTTGCACATATTGAAATGAAATTTAGTATACAGGTATTTCAGATAAATATCTAGGTTAAGTTCTGTTTTGAGTACAATCGCTTCCTTTTTGTTAGAGTTATGCCCCTTGGACTTATAAAAATTCCATTTATTTGCAGTTTCCGTTCATTTTCTTCGCAGGGGTTGCACATATTGAAAAGAAATTTGGTATACAGATTTATGAGCTAAATATCTAGGTCAAATTATGTTTTGGGTACGATTGCACCATTTTTGTTAGAGTAATGCCCCTTGGACTTATAAAAATTCCACTTATTTGCAGTTTCCGTTCATTTTCTTTGCAGAGGTTGCACATATTGAAATGAAATTTAGTATACAGGTATTTCAGATAAATATCTAGGTCAAGTTCTGTTTTGAGTACAATCGCTTCCTTTTTGTTAGAGTTATGCCCCTTGGACTTAGAAAAATTCCACTTATTTGCAGTTTCCGTTCATTTTCTTTGCAGAGGTTGCACATATTTGAAATGAAATTTAGTATACAGATATATCAGATAAATATCTAGGTCAAGAAGTGTTTTGGGTACGATCGCATCCTTTTTGTTAGAGTTATGCCCCTTGGACTTGCAGTTTCCATTCCTTTCTTTGCAGAGGTTGCACATATTGAAATGAAATTTAGTATATAGATTTTTCAGCTGAATATCTAGGTCAAGAAATGTTTTGGGTAGGATCGCAGCATTTTAGACAGAGTTATGCCCTTTTGGACTTAAAAAAATTCCAATTTGGGGGGAGGGGGGCATAAGTGTTTTACAAACATCTCTTGTTTGTTATCTGATAGAGACCTCCCATTCTTTGTTCAGAAGCAGCTTTCTCAGCTTCTCTTGCTATGCCTGCTATAAAACTGGTACGATCCTTCTTTGTTGCTTTCTTCACATCTCTATTGCAGTTGGAATATTGTTCTCTTAATCTCTCTTTTATTCTTTCTGAGCGGGTGTTATATAGCTTAGTTTTAAGGTCTTTCCTTCTGTCAATGATATTCCACGTATCTGGTGTAATCCATTCCTTATGCACCTGCCTCTTAAACCCTAGACACTTCTTGCTTGATTCACTGAACAGGATGCAGATTTTACTCCAGTGTTCGTCAACCGCTTCATTATCAAAATCACCACATTGCAAGGCTTGAAATCCGTTCTTAGCTCTAATTTAAAGTCTTGCCTCACTTTATTTTCTCTCAGCTTGCCTGTATCTATTCGCCTGATGTTGTTTTTTGGCGCTACCTTCATCAGCTTAAGCTTTATGTTGGCAGTAACAAGGTGGTGATCACTTCCAACATCAGCCCCATGCTTCACTCTTACATCCTGTAAAGATCTTTTCCATTTTCCATTGATGGCAATGTGGTCAATTTGGTTTTTATCTCTCCCTCCAGGTGACACCCATGTAAGTTTGTGTATGTCCTTATGCTGGAACAGTGTTCTGCCAATTACCAAGTTGTTGTTTCCACAGAATTCTGCGAAGTATTCACCGTTCTCATTCATACTTCCACAGCCATTCTTCCCCATAACTCTTTCATAACCAACATTATCGCTTCCAACTTTCGCATTGAGATCTCCCATGATGATCGTTAGATCTTGCTTTGGAACTTTTTGAAATTCAGCCTGTAGAGCTTCATAGAATTCCTCTTTAATTTCATTTCTGCTTCATTTGTTGGGGCATAAACCTGTATTATAGATGTCTGAACAGGTTTTGTTCTCAGTCTTACTCTGATGATTCTTTCATTTACAGGATGGTAATCTATTAATGTTTTTGCTGCATTTTTACTTAGGATGACAGCTACTCCCTCATGATGTTTATTGTCCCTTCTTCCAGAGTACACAAAAACTTCACCTGTACTGGCAATATTCTTCCCACAATCTGTCCATCTACACTCACTTATGCCTAGTACATGTAGCCTGTTCTCCTTCATCTCTCTCAGAACTTGAGCCTGTTTTCCTGTTTCATACATGGTTCGTACGTTCCAGAAACCGACTCTCATTTTAGTTCGCGTGTTCAGTATACTTCTCGTGTGGACAGCTTCCTGTCGGCTTTCACTGTTCACAGTCAAATATGCAGTATTCTGCTGGTATGCTGAAGACTCGACGTTAGTAGAAATATTTCTAGTCCTTGTTTCTGTAATCGCTATGATTTTAAAGGAAGGGGAGATTACCCCCTTGCCCAACCCCCAACCTGGAGGACCAGGGTAATTTATTTATGGTTTCCTTCCACTAGATCTATGGCTTCCCATGGCTAACGAGACTAGATCTACCCGTGATTTTAAATTAGAATTTTATCTTCTCCTAGGTAACTGCTTTACCCAGCTAACGCCTTTACCTGGACGGATTTCTGTAGGGTTTACTCCTTAGCCTTTCCTTCTCCCAAAGGTATCCACAAGGCAGCGGTTTGTTGCTATTTACCCATAGCTGGGGACTAGGATTGCAGGCATCAGGGCATATCCACACGCCGGTGGGCCATGCATGCCGTACATTTAGGGGCCTAGTCTCCTCCAAGACCCTGTGGTTCCGCTTGGGGCCGCAAGGTACCCAATTACCATCCGCTACCTCGAGGAGGATCCCACATCTGGGCCACATAGGTGTAACTGTGGAGAGGCTATACCTGGCAGGGAAGACTTACATATTTTGCTTCCTTTTCACAGCAAACTGTTAGCCAGGGGTGGTGCTGAAAGCGAGAGCGACAAGCACAGACACAGACAAACACACACACTGTACGCATCACACAGCCATTAAAGCAGACACATGGGATTTAACTAGCAAGTTATTTAAATGCATTGATAAGTTTTATTGTTGTTTATTATGCTAATACAGTTAAAAATTGCAAACTATTTCATTTATAGGTATAATGAGAAATACATAAAAGTCATATTTTTGTGTGACGTCACAGTAAACTTTTCCCGTATAAATTAGGCCCTGCCCCCTTATTCAAGCCTTAACAATGCTGCGTATACAAATTGTGACAAGGAAAGGAAGATAACTCTTATTATGGTCTCTATCTTTTACAGCTCCTAGACTGTTTGTTCAGTTTTCTGGTCCGGAAGACAGACTACTACACAGCAGGTGCCCCGGGGCAGGCGGAGAGGGTAAGGAGCTAAAAATAGACAAGTAAGCCTAAAAATGGCAAAATAAAAATAGACAAGTAGACATTAAAACAGGGATCATTTCTATTGAAAAAAATCTTTTAAGGATTCTTCGAAGATAATACATGTAATAAGTTCAATGAAGTGTTAAGCTTGAATTTTGAAATAATAAAAAAAACAGTTTGTCTTTTTTTTTTTTAAGGATTGAAAATCGATCAATACTGTGTGGAAATATACTTGTATCATTGTGGTCCAATTTTTGACTTATTTTATGTTTTATGTTTAATCTCCCGATTAACAGATTTTGCTGGAAAATTTTAAAAAGTATGAAAAGATAGCAGAAAGACAGAAAGAGGAAATAAAGAAGGAGCGTGAAGAACAAGAGAGAAAGAGAAAAGAAAAGATCGCAAAGAGGAAAGCTGAGGAAGAAGCAGAGATGGAGAGATTGAAAAAGGAGGAGGAGGAACCCAAAATAAAGGAGGTCACTGACGAAGAGGCTGAAAAAATACAGAAAGAAATCGACAAGGTATGCACAGTATATGAAGTTATGGGGAAAAAAATGCTGTAAGAAATTGACAAGGTACAGGGTATTAGGTCATGTTCTGAAAAAAAAAAAACATACAGAAAGAAATGGTCAAAGTACAGTGTATAAAGCCAATGGTCTGAAAAAAAAACACTGGAAGAAATTGGCAAGGCACAGTGTATAAAGCCATGATCTGAAAAAAAGCAGAGAAAGAAATTGACAAGGTAAAAATGGTCTGAAAATAGGTACAGAAATAAATTGACAAAGTACTTGTAGTATATAGGTGATAAGGCAGTGTTTTCAATAAGAGCTGAAAACCATCAAAATTAACCGCCTGTACAAGAAATTTTTCTGGCTATGAATTTCCATCATTGGGATTTAGCCGGAGCTGTTATGCGAAATCCATAGATTGTATCGCAACTATTGAGTCATAATTATTGTCAGACATAATCTAGAGTAACTTCCCTTGAGTGTGCTCATTGTTCAAGGAAAATTGATTTGATACAAGAAGGATATGGAGATAACGAACAGTATTCAATCTCAAAGTCCATAAAACAATACAAAATAGGAGCAGAGCAAACACGGACCCACGAAACATCAGAGGTGGGATCAGGTGCCATGGAGGAGTGAGCATCCCCTGCCATACTGCAAGTCCAAGATCCTTTCTTCAAGTATGCCGTATACCTAAGTACAATGTACATAAGTGATTATCTCATGCCCATTATATTGCATGAAAATATGAAAAAAAGAAACCTCATCTTGGTTATCAAACTATGGGGTTCTTACAGAGACTGATCTATCTTAAACTTTGCATTTAGAAATCTTCTCATGGATTTAAAATGCAATTAAGATCAAAGTCTTCTTCATTTCTGCATGTTCATACAATTAAAATACAGTGCTTTCAGTCAAAAAGTGAATAGAAAAGTAATTTTTTTTGTTGGCTGTAGCAAGCTCATCATCATATGGATATAGACAGTAATATCCTATGTTCTTTTCTTTTACCAGAAAAAAGAAACTCCCGCACCAGAGCCTGAGCCAGAAAAAGAGAAAGAGGAAAAATCGAAAGAAAATGGAGACAAAGAAAAGGTTATACAGAAAAAAGACTTGTGGATCTTAAGTTGATTTAATAAAGTAGTTTGTAGAATAAATATAAAAAATTTGATGTGAAATGAAACATTTACTTTAGTTAAGAGATTCGGAGTTCCAGAGTTCCATTGATAAAGAGATGTCCAAAAAGATTTCTAAGAATTTACTGTGAATAACATATTTAAACCAAAATTTTAAATTCACCTAGTATTCTGAGAGGCTTTATTTCTTCTGTTGACAAAATTTACCTCCTCATTAGGAAAGAAATTCATCTCTGTAGTTGTAAAATTTTGATTTAAATTGCAGTCTGATGAAGAGGATGAGGCTGATAAAGGGAAAGTTCCCCCTAATGCTGGAAATGGCGGGGACATGCCTAACTACCGTTGGAGTCAAACTCTAGAGGAAATTGAGGTAGGAGGGGAGGTTAAAGGTCCTTTGTTTTCTACACGAGTAGAGCAAGTGAAACAATTTGATTTATACGTGCATATCAGCAGACGGTTCTGTATTTTAGAAAAGTAATTGTTTTTGTAAAAAAAAAAAAAAAAAGGTTCATTCAGTTTATATTTGACTTAACAATTACATCAGCCTAAAGATTTTAAAGTTTCTTCATCAAAGTTTTACTGATATTTATTTATGTGGACTGGTAACTGTATCATCTTTCCATAAACTTGTACTTGTCTTGACAAATATTTTATCAAATATGAAAATCAATGTTGTGGGAAAATATGCATTTGGCCTTTCAGTAATGTCTTTGTTGTCCTGGTTTCATTCTTTGAGAAGCGTTGTGTGTTATAAAGATTTGGATGAGAGAATTCATATCTTTAAGCTTTTCAGATAAAATTGATAATTTAAGCTCTGCTTCACCTTTTTAGTGCCAGTGCTGGTTTGATGTAAAATTTCCCATCAAATCAAAAGATGTTGTTGTGGAAATTGGTAGAAAGGTATGCATTTCTTTTACATGTATTTTTATATACTGTAAACCAGCTACTATTCACATCATTTTTTATTTACAATTTGTCAGTTTGATATTTATCTGCGACGATAAATTTGGCGACTGAGGAAATATATTCCTCACAAATACAAAGCAAAAATATTTGTTTGATTATTATACCCGATTAAATTTAGGTCGCGATGCTTGCAGATATTTCTCACACGTGAATAAAAGTTGGTTTACAATAGGTTAACAGTGAACACTATGATATTTTAAATTCCCGGTTGAATTGCATTTAAGGAACAACTTGCAATAAATATTTCACTAGGATGCAAATAGTGATGTCACATATACCTGTATTAATGTAACATTCAAATGACCTCTGGAACAACTCAGACCTTTCATTGAAAAACTTTTTTCTGTAAAAGACCCAAGGTGTTCTGGATGATTATAGTGATAAACTACAAGGAGGTAGCCATCTAAACTAATTTAAGAAAAGATCGATTAAAAGCAGCAATTTTTGAAGGATCGTGATAAAGAAAAAAATTTTAGCATGCATTCAAAATGTAAAATGATGTAAGTTTGTTTTGCATTAAATGATGTCACAGTGCATAAATTGCTCATGTACAATGTATACATGCAAACTGTAAGAAAAAGGGTAATGTGATTTATTTGAACATCATGAGTGCTATGTATAGAAACGATTTATTAAATCTTCAATTATAGAGACTGCATAGTTAAAGGCCTGAAAAGTTGAAGGATTCAGAACTATAACTATCCCTTAATTGTGGCCATCTTGGATAGACTATGTAGAAGTAAGTAAGTGTAAAGAAAATGAAATAATATTGTTTTGGTTGTTTCATCAAAGATTTGAATTTGTTTCAGCATTTAAAGGTTGGTCTTAAAGGCCACCCTCCTATTATGGATGGAGAGACATTTAATGAAATTAAAGTGGAGGAGTCAACGTGGACAATTGACAATAAGAAATACATCACCCTTAACTTAGAAAAGGTAAAAACAGATGTACTTCTTGTTTTCATCATTTGAAATAGCAAACTATACATTGTTACTTACAGATCATTGCATTTTTTATTTTGGTCAGAGAGTATAAATTTGGAGATGATATTGTTTATTTTGCCATTTGAGATTGGATTTTTTATCAAGGTAGATAAATTGACGAAATGACCTTTAGTTGACTTACAAACGTGTTGTTTTTTTTTTTTTTTTGCTTGGACAGTACAAGTAGGAACAATTTTTGAATAGATCTACATGTACTGGTAACAAATTATGATTGGTTGAATTGTAATTTAGCTTTTTCTTCATCAGGTTAACAGAATGGAGTGGTGGAATAAATTAATAATGACAGATCCAGAAATCAACACCAAGAAAGTCAACCCCGAACCATCCAAGGTACTTCAGACTTCATCAGTAAAGCTGCACTATCTGCTTTGTCAATTTATTTTATCTCCATGAAAAACTTGTTCAAAAGAATCAAAACACGATACTTTTGATAAAATAAAAATCCTAGAGCAAATTTCTTTGCATTTATTAATAACAAGATATCTTCTTATAGCTTTCATATAGAATTTTACTGTATAGCATGGGGTGAACATTAATATGCTGCTTTCATGAACTTTAATTGGTTTCTTAGCATCTTTATTTGTACATAAAGTTGCAGGATGTTGGAATTTTGTGTGATTATTAAAACTGTGATTTCAGTTATCGGACCTTGAGGGAGACACGCGGGGACTGGTGGAGAAGATGATGTACGACCAGAGACAGCGAGAGATGGGTCTGCCCACCTCAGAGGACCAGAAAAAACAGGAAATCCTCGGAAAGTAGGTCACTCAGAAGGGGGGTGTGGAAATTCTCATAAAGTAGGTCACTCTGTGAACCTAGAGAAGGGGGAGTTGTGGGGGTGGGGGGGGAAGAATGCTTACGATACCTTTATTGTTTGAGAAATCTGGGAGTACTTAATCTAATTTCAGAAAGGAGGTTCTATTTGTTTCCATACATGTATGCATAAAACACAAGTATTTTCAGAATTGTTCATAAAAGATTAAATATTGATGTCATATCCCAACACACAGGAAAATATTAATCTAAAATTGAAAAGAGATTATGGCAAAAAATGGCACTGCCTCATACATGTCATTGGCAAATTCCTCATGTGTCCCTCCCATTTTGAATATAACCCTAAACACTAAACTAAAGTACATCAGACAGATATTTGTAAATATATATATATACTTTAAATGACATATTAAGATAAGGCAATAGGGAGGGTATTTATAGGCTTTAAGCCTGTTGCCCAATCTATTCAGTATTTACTGAATAAATAAATATTTGCAAAATGCAAAAATTTTGAAGGGAGTCCTCCTAGTAGGTTTTAACTTTTCTTCTATTATTTTTTGGAGAAAGTAAATGTTTATTTTGATTGTTTTGGAAGAAATATTTTATCAATTGCTAAACATTCTCTCCTCTTCTTTTTGCAGATTTATGAAGCAGCATCCAGAGATGGATTTTTCAAAGTGTAAATTTAACTAACATTTTTAAGTTACATATTGACTTTTATACACTAGATACATTGTATAAATGAATGCTGTTCATTACCATTTATGATGGGATGATGCAGCTATGGACCATTTTCAGAATGAACATGTAAAACCGCTTCATTTAGGCAAAAAAAAATTAATTTCTTGGTTCTCAGGCACTCCCTCATCTCTTCCAAGGGTGCCTCATTGACCCTTTTTATTGCTAAATCAATAAAATATAAACACCAAATCACCTCCCTCATCATTTTTTGAGGTTTTGTACAATGTAAAAAGCTGCCTCATCATGTTTTGGGGGCAATAAAAAAGAAAAAAAAATGCCTCCCTCCCTCATCATATTTCTTGAAAAAAGGCCTGAGAACCAAGTAATTAACTTTGCATGGCCTTACATGTACTATGTATGATGAAGTGAAATTTGATGATTACTGCAAATTATTCTTAAACACGTCATGTTTATGAATAATGTAGATCAAATTTTTTTTTTTTTTTTTTTTAGGAGATTATAATATAGTCATTTACTTTTTGTTAGAAAAACAAAAACTTCTAAACTTTTGTTATTAAATGTTCTGTATAATTTTAAAGCATACAGATATATGTGCAAATCATGAAATTTTTGGATGAAGACTATTACAATCAAGTGTAATTAAAGGTTTTCACAAATAAAAAGTGATTTGTGGTACTTTGTTTTGAATTGTTTGTCTGACTGAGCAATTTTAACCGAGACCACAATTTAAATTCATGTGATTATAAATAATACTAAATCATGTTTTACACATTCCATAATGAATGTTATTAAAGATACCGAAGTCTGCATATTATTTAAATTACATGATGACTTGCTGTTTTGCTTTCTGATCACTAAAAAAATTGTCCAATGTGAACAAATAAACTTTTTTTCAAAAATTTTGTGAGGTTTAATTATGATTTTTACTGCTACATACTGTGAATAATTATATTTACAGTGAAACCTTTTTATTAGCTCACCTGAGCTGAAA
>NW_026941612.1:0-13321 GCF_032062105.1 Saccostrea cuccullata
TAGATAAAAGTCTTTAAAAATCTTCTTCTTAAGAACCACTGGGCAAGGAAAGATGAAACTCATGTGGAATCATCCTCAGGTAGTGTAGATTCAAGTTTGTTCAAAGCATGACCCCTGGGGCTAGGGTGGGGCCAAAATGGCCGACCAAAGTTTTACATAGGAATATATAGGAAAAATCTTTAAAAAATCTTCTTCTTAAGAACCACTGGGCAAGGAAAGATGAAACTCATGTGGAATCATCCTCAGGTAGTGTAGATTCTAGTTTGTTCAAATCATTACCCCCGGGGCTAGGGTGGGGCAAAAATGGCCGACCAAAGTTACATAGAAAAGCATAGTACAAATCTTTTAAAATCTTTTTCTTCTTCTTAAGAACCACTGGGCCAGGAAAGATGAATCTTATGTGGAATCATCCTCAGATAGTGTGGATTCAAGTTTGTTCAAATCATGACCCTGGGGCTAGGGTGGGGCCAAAATAGCCGACCAAAGTTTTACATAGGAATATATGGGGAAAATCTTTTAAAAATCTTCTTCTTAAGAATCATTGAGAAAGGAAATATGAAACTTATTAAATGAAATCATCCTCAGGTAGTGTAGATTCCAAGTTTGTTCAAATCATTACCCCTGGGGCTACGGTGGGGCCAAAATGGCTGACCAAAGTTTTACATAGGAATATATTGAGAAATTCTTTAAAGATCTTCTTCTCAAGAACCACTATGCCAGAAAAGATGAAACTCATGTGGAATCATCCTCAGGTAGTGTAGATTCAAGTTTGTTTAAATCATTACCCCTGGGGCTAGGGTGGGGCCAAAATGGCTGACCAAAGTTTTGCATAGGAATGTATAGAATTTTTTTTTTAAAAATCTTCTCAAGAACCTTTGGGCCAGGAAAGACGAAATTTATGTGGAATCATCCTCAGTTAGTGAAGATTCAAGCTTGTTCAAATCATGACCTCTGGGGCTAGTTTTGGGCCCAAAATGGCTGACCAAAGTTGTACATAAGGATATATAGACTTTTAAAATCTTCTTTTCAAGTACTTCAAAGCCATGATTAGTGATATTTTTCTGTTTATATGGAATCATCCTCAGGTAGTGTAGATTCTACATTGTTCAAATCATGACACCCAGGAGGGTTAAAATTCAAGCCCAAGTCCTAGTAGATGTGCTCAGGTGAGCGATGTGGCCCTTGGGCCTCTTGTTTATATTTCATTTCATTAACTCGTAAAATTTATAGATAATATTGAAAAGATTGCTATTTAAAGTAAATTAGATAAGGTTTACTTAGTTTCTTACAAAGATCCTTAGTGTGGTTCCGAGAATTTAAAATTTAAACTTCCTGACGACCAATGGTAGAATAGAGAAATATATATACTGCTTTTTTCAGTTGAGGCGAGACCTCCTAACAGTGAGGGTAAGACCTAAATTCATTTTTTTTCTCAAATAAATAGATAAGTGTACATGTATTTTTATCTTTCATACGTGGTAAACTGAATATTTTGATTGGAAATTAATGTTAATTACAAATTCATCAGTGAAGGTGTAGTTACAATAAATAAAAGTGATATTTTTCCAGATCTGAAAATATAAAAAAAATATGGTAAACCTCTTGATTTATAATCCTTTCACGAAGAGATTAACAAATTAAAGAAAATATAATTCTCAGATAACGTATTATTTAAAAAAAAAATCATTTGTTTTCTGTTATTTTTTAATTTTCTTTTTATATTAACAAGCAATCTAAAGAAAAAAAGGATTTGATTGAGAAATGTTGCTTCTTAAAAAAATTGTCTGGTATTTTCACGATTAACGACAGAGTACAACGTATTGAGAAGTTAGATAAAGCATTCCGTTGTCAAATCTAGTATTAAAAAAGGACTCCCAAGTTGTTTGAAACAGCCGACCGATAAAATGAGGTTATATCTGCATATAAATCGATCATAATAACCGTTTAAATGTATCTAACAAAAGCCTGCATCAACTTAAAATTGTGTTCGTATTTAGAAAATATTCTTGAGCACTGGCGGACTTAGAGGGGTGAGGGGTCTGTCCCTTTCTTGTGTCCGAAATACACATTTAATAAAAGATTTCATAAACCAATTTTTTGTGTGGCTGTGGGTCCCTACCCCGACCCAGAACTGACCGCTCCCCCTTTTCAAGATTCCTGGATCCGCCACTTTTGAGTCAGGACTAAGTTGGGAACGTAAATCCCATTTGATAGTATATTTTTCTAAGTAAATAAAGGTTGACAACGGAGAGCCGAAGTTCCTCTTGCCTGTCATATAATTTACTTGTTATATTGTTAGCCCTTGGTTGTCTTTAAATTTATATACAATATTAAGTTTTTCAGCTTATTGGCAGATTTCCTAATTGATTTACCATTCTTTCGACCGAGTAACTGTTTAACGGGCGATTGCAAAATAATATACTTTTGCACTAGGCAAACTCTGATCTGAATTTAAGACCGCGGAACATTAACTGGCAAAATTGGAAATATGCAGCTTACGTCAATTCTATCTGTTACAATCAAATCATTTAATGATAGACAATGAAATAGGCGGATACAATTCGACGCGGACGGTCGAGAAAAAATAGGATTGAAATTCTAGTCAATCCACCTGAGCTGTTTTCAAAAGCAAAGTGTGAATGTATGAACCAAAAGACAAATAATATCAATTCCCAACTTTTTCAAAAGGCACGTTACTTTCAATTCCAATTTTTTCCCCCACAATTCTTCGATATCACTATACTATGGTCAAAAAGTGGAGGGCGGGGGGGGGGGGGGCAATTATCCCTTCAATGAACATTTCCTATAGTAAAGGTAATGTTGGGGAAAAAAGTTGGGGGGACAGGTCTTGACGATTTACTTACTATATTACATTACTATATTATACAACTATTGCTTACTCGTTTGTTGAACATAAAAAAATGCCATAAAATGAGGTTTAATATTATTTCAAAATAGCTGTGACTTTGTTCTTCATTAAAAAGTGGGGGGGGGGACACAGACATACTCTTGCCCCCCCCCCCCGATCTGAAAGTGGGGGGGGGGGCTAGTGCCCCCGCTGCCCCCCCCCCCTGTGACTACGCCTATGATACAATATAATTATACAGGCACGTAGCATCGTTTTTGAAAGTGGGGGGCCAAACAGAGAAAATTTTTTTTTACTTGACGGAAAATGTTGACAAGCAAAAAAAAACAAAAAACAAAAAAACAAAAAACAAAAAAAAACAAAAGTTAAATGTCGCCCAAAGTCGAAAATCCTATTTCTATGCTATAATGTATTGTAAAGCGCTTTGAGTAGCATTTATGCTAGAAAAGCGCTATATAAAAACAATCATTATTATTACAATCATTATGAATGATATGGTAATCAATTTGTGAAATTTTTACAACGGTCGATCAAGCAAAGTGACACGCTGTTATTGGAATGATAGTAACTAGCCAGAAAGAATGCTGCAAATTTAAGTTCCTTCCGATATCTTAACTGTGTATTTCTAATACGGATGTGAATTTAAAATGCTCTTTTCGAGGTAAACTAAATAAATATCGAAGGCATGGTGCCTGAAGATTTGTTGAATGTCAACAGATAATCAGGGTCACGCATTTTTCATCGTTTGAATACATAGACAGCGCATGTTTTTCGGCTGTTCTTACGAAAACTGTAGTTGTATATTGAACAAAATAATGTCATATTAAAAGGAGAAGAGCCGACAAACGTGCGCTCACTCTTAATTTAACAAAAACATGTTCCAAACAAACTTCTCGCTTCCATTGTTACGACTTCGATTGACCTGTTAAATATTACAATTCATCACGTGATGTCCACCTGCGAGTGTACTCGTGGAAACAGTTACATTGTATTCTTCAACCTGACCTAGATGTAAATCACTATGTTTGGTGCCGTTTTCATAATTTAGCACATTAAATGTTGTTTTAATTTTGCTTGTCCTCACATTTAAAAAAAAATCATAATGACATCGCTGTAATATTCCAAACACGTATTCGAATTTCTAGAGAGAGAGATATAGAGAGAAATGTCAACAATGACACCGATCGATAGCCCCGCCTCCTATTAATATTGATAGCGTGACCTAAAAACCACTCCGGGTACATGTTCCGGAAGACGACACTAATGTATCCTTGTTTCAATTTTGATTCATGGCAATAAGGCATTGCTGTTGTACATATGTTTTAGCTAAAATAACCATGTATACGTCGCTCTTTCTAGTGATTGTAATACCGGTATATTTTGGATTCACTTTATTTTCAACTTGTTGGAGTATTCTCAAAAAGATCTACAATGAAGCGCATTGAAGTGGTAAAATTTTCTGTTTGGATGGAACGTTTTGAGCTATCTTTAGACACGCCCATTTCTTTAGAAAGGATAAATCGGTCAAATGATTCAATCGAATACCTGTAGAACAGGTTTTTCATAAATATAACATCCAATGAAATTGACTGTCTACATAAACACCGAGTAAGCACGTGTTCGACTGATACAGGTGCTATGCTAACTATAATAAGCCTGATAAAATCAGAATTACAATGAAGCGCATTGAAGTGGTAAAATTTTCTGTTTGGATGAAACGTTTTGAGCTATCTTTAGACACGCCCATTTCTTTAGAAAGGAAAACTCGGTCAAATGATTCAATCGAATACCTGTAGAACAGGTATTTCATAAATATAACACCCAATGAAATTGAAGGTCTACATAAACACCGAGTAAGCACGTGTTCGATCGATACATGTGCTATGCTAACTCCAATAAACCTGATAAAATCATAATTATGGACAATTTCGTTGCAATTCGTGTTTTACATATGCGGGTACTCTATACATAGCTCTTTCTTATTTAAAACTCTTTCAATGTAACTTATGTTGCTTGTAGCGGGAAGTGTAGTGTCCTAAATCATTACGACAAATACCTATTCTTTTCTCGTTTCTAAAGAAATGGGCGTGTCATTATGTTATTATTGACGTTCAAAACATGACTCAGAACGTTTCGTCCAAATGGAAAATTTTACCACTTCAATGCGCTTCATTGTATGTACAAATTCGTTGCAATGCGTGTTTTACATAAGCAGGAACGCTATACATACAATGAAGCGCATTGAAGTGGTAAAATTTTCCGTTTGGACGAAAGGTTCTGAGTCATGTTTTGAACGTCAATTACAACATAATGACACGCCCATATTTTTAGAAACGAGAAAGAAATATTCCTCGTAATGTTTTAGGACACCCCATTCTTCGCGACAAGCAATATGAGTTACACTGAAATGGAGCTTTAAAAGAATTAGAATAGAGAGTTAAAGACTCTCCGCTTCTGTAAAACACAAATTGCAACGAAAATGTACATATTTTTGAACTTTTCATTTCTATTGAAGTTACCACAACACATGTTTCGGTCGAACACGTGTTTACTCGGTATTTATTTAGGTCGTCAATTTCATTGGCTATTATATTTACGGAAAACCTGTTCTACAGGTATTCGGAAAAACAAATAGACCGTTTTATCCATTTCTAAAAAATGGGCGTGTCAAAAGATGACAATAAACGTTCTAAAGATAGCTCAAACGTTCCATTCGAACGGAAAATTTTACCACTTCAATGCGCTTCATTGTAGCTCTTTCTTATTCTGAAATTCCTCATTTCAGTGTAACTCATGTTGCTTGTCACGGAAAGTGTTGTGTCCTAAAACATTACGATGAATATTTCTTTCTCGTTTCTAAAGAAATGGGCGTGTCGTTATGTTACAATTGACGTTCAAAACATGACTCAGAACGTTTCGTCCAAAAGGACAATTTTACCATTTCAATGCGCTTCATTGTAAAAAAGGGCGTTAAGTCCACCAATTCTTTGTTTAAAAGAAAATTACACTATCTATAGTTCCGATTTTGAAAATGTTGGGTTGCTTTTAATACTGGTAAATAAATTTCATCTGTAATTCGAATATTCTTTACAATTTAACCAAAAAAAAAAATAATAATAATAATAATAATTAAAAAAAAAAAAAAAAAAAAAAAAAACAACTCGTAAAACACATGTTTTGTTTCATGTTTGAATATATTTTGCTTCTCTGAGGGCCCGAATCTTGTATCTTGTTTTTTGAAAAGATAAGATAAACAAAACATATTTTAGAAAAAAAATGTCGATTTACTGAAACCCATATGATGTTGTTAGTAAGATCACTTTTCAAATTGTATATGTTACTTATCACGTAGCAATTTATTTGAAATTAAATTGTTTAAGAAGCCTAATAATTCTGTAGAAAAAATGATCATTTTATTTTCTTTTTATCTAGACAATGATTATTCAAGACTGAGAATCCAAGATTCGTAAAGATGGAGGAAAGTGGTAAATATTTATTGATATTTTTCTTTCAATCATGTAAATTAGTTGAATCGGTTTCGTTGAGAAGACTAGTCTATTACCACTGAATAATGAAGCCACGCCTTCCTGCGTAGCAACAGTCAACATTGCTACACGACGGATGGTATTCCAAAAATACCGACTGCGCAGAATTTATAGTGGAGTGACAAGACCATCAAAAATTTGAATTTAATGTACCACCCTACCCTACGCCTGATTTGTACTTTTTTGGTCAGATATATTATCAAGCAATAATTTTTGCCCGGTCGTAGAAAATTCTATGGTCAAAATTTAAAATAAAAGGAGATCAAAGATCAATGAATGAAATCTGACCATAATATTGTACATGTAAAGAAAAGTTCGAGGAATTCGTGAAAATAATGTATATTTGTATAGGAATTTCATTTATTCGGTGAATATATTGATTTCATGGAAAAGGAACGAAAAATTGAATAAGAATGCCCGTTTGTCTCTCTGTAAAATGAAAGGTTTGTCTTGTAGTGTTTATTTTAAACTTGAAAGGTTTAATGCTAATGTACGTTTTTCTTTACGTACAATCACATAATATTTAGTACACAAAGTAAAGAAAAATAAAGGTGAGAACAACAACCATGACGCCCCCCCCCCCAAAAAAAAAAAAAAAAAAAAAAAAACGGACTATGACCAAAATTTCGCACATTTTTAAATGTAGTGTTTTTGTAAAGCCTTTTACATCTAATTCATTATTTAAAAAAAAAATTGTTCGATGTTTTTTTCAAAGCTTTTTTAGTAAAAATTCTTCTAGAGGTCATCCTTGCTCTCACACTTAATTTCGGTATTCTGGTCTCATCCAAAGGACAGACAACAGAATATTTAAAGTTTTAATATTAATCATTTCTCTGTCTAAATAGGCCAATTTTTTTTTATCAATGAATGTTGTCTATGATTTGAACATTTACGTTTGATTTGGTGAACTTTTGAAAAAGAGTTTACTCATAAATTAAGCAGGTTACATTGTAGAGATTTGGGGTTTTGAAAGATTTTAAACACTATTGGTGTTAAAGTTGTAATTCTTTGAAAAGGGGTGAAGAGTTAAATTAATGACCTAATACATTTGATAGAGCTGTAATTTCAATTCATTGTTTTTCATGTACATGTATATTTTTATTGTTAACTTTTCAAGAATATGATTCATTTGAAAACTATAAAAGTAGAAACTTTGTAAAAGAGCTACACTGTACATGTAAAAGTAATGATAGCCGATCCTTAAAAAGATACCTCAGGGGTGTAAATAATAATTAGAACAGTGCAAAATGTTGATCACGTGGCAATATTCACATTAAATGCATGTCGTGCGTGGCTTTATACTTTATATCTTTGAAAAGACTGAAATAAGACTAAATACTCTGTTGTTTTTGTCATTTCATCAGAAGTCCTAAAAAGAATGTTAGAAACCCCTTGTTGTTTCTGTGGTTGGTTAAAGATAGCGTATATAGTACTATTCTTCTCGATCTGTCTCCATTGCAATTTGTAAAATTGATATTAGACAATTAATTGTTGAAGCAAAACTGACAAGTTTTTCTCAAAAAAAAAAAAAAAAATATCGAAAAAGCCTTCTTATGAAAGAACAAACCATGACTTTTCCAAGCAAAAACTTAAGTGGATTGCTTTTACGGTTCCGTTTGATTCATATCTTCTTTTCCAGTAAGTCTTTTCAAAAGAAAACTTTAAGTACTGTAAGCACTGAGCTGACAAAATTTGATACCCCCGCTCATAAAGGATTATAGTAACAGAGTTCAATTTTTGGCAGTATGTACATGTAAATGAGGAAATGCGTAAACAAAATATGTATTCCTTAATTTAAATAATGACAAAGTCCATGACTTTTGACTGTAGAAAACGCTAAATATATTTCCGAAGGAAACATGAAATAATGTCTGTAGAGTGATGGACAGTCTTTAAGATGAGACACTAAATTAGTTTTTCTCTGTTTGTTTCATACTTGCTTCAATCTGTATTGCTTATGATGCAGAAAGGCAATATCCAATCATGCAACATACCTGTTCAAACAAGAATGTGGAGGAAAAGTGATATGTTTGTCCTTTGCGTATTTCTTTTAAATTGAAAAAAAGGAAAATTACTTTCAAATGCTCATTACTTTAAATTCAAACTGAATATCAGCGTTATCTTATTAATAATAGAAGCCAATTTAATATATTTAAAATATTTTGATCAACGGAGGCACAGTCATAGACATGATGGGACTCTATAATCCGTTTCCAGATACACAAAACATTTTTAGATCAAGTAGAATACAAGACCTAGTGTGAGGATGTCTTTAAAAAAAATGCCGTTTATTTGATCAGAAATCATTGCCTTATAAATCTTTCTTCTTACGCTTAAGTAAACATCTGTTATAAATATTGCATGAAATAATTGTACTGAATATATTTTGTTGAAATTAACGCAGTTTCTATAACAAAACGGAAGATTTTTATAAAGAAGGGGGGGGGGGCAAATTATATTCCTGATTAATTCTGCATTGTAAATTAAGATGCCTTTCACACACAAATTAGAATTTTTAAAATCAATACTTAGTAATTAATATTTGAAAAAGAATATTATCAGCAAGTGAAATAAACGACTTAAACCGCCCCCCCCCCTCTTTTCACTTTCATCGCAAGTTAAAAAAAATTTGACTTGAGAAAACTCTACGACCGGGCGAAAATGTATGAGAAGGGATGTCTCTTTTATAAAATATAACTTTCAGCCGTAGGGTATGCCGGTCCATTAAACTCGAAAACTAAGCATCTTTTTCTAGGATTGTCACTCCACTATTATGCGCGCATGGCTCACTGCTAAGATATTCAGTATAATACATGTATTACAAATATCGCATGTATTTGAGTGTAACATTAAAAATGTTACATCCAATTGCAACTACATACAATATTTATTCTGCTTGTCATTGTATATTACTATCAGTTCTTCCATTGTTTATTACTATCAGTTCTTCAACAATGCTTGTTGGCCAAAATATCCAAAATTAATGAATTAATAAAAACAGACTTGAACCAGAAAGATTTCTTGTTAAGTCTTGAAAGTGCAATTTTGTTATGTAAATTTACATGTAACAACTTTAAACTCCCTATTGAAACCGGGAGATGGATTGGTTCCTTAAGAAAACAAAGAATTTATACTTTATATGATCTTTATAAGAATGGTGATTAATTTCATTATGTTTTTGAATGCACACAAAAAGAAAATAAGGTATTTCACTCGACAGCTTTTTTAGAAAAGTTCAGGCAGCACCTTTTACTTCAAAACTATTTATTAAAATTCATTTTTTAGAACATATTTTAATGAAACAATCTAAATTGTTTAACATTCAGTGAACTAGGTAAGGACTATTTATTGCTATGGAAGGTTATTTAGAAGAAAATTCTGCAAATCTGCACATTAATTTTATAAAATTAAACATATCGAAACTTTTGGCGAATATACTTTTACTCAGAGAGAATTTACAATGAAGCGCATTCACTCCTACTAATGTGTTCGGAACCTTTTATTTTTCGATGTTCTGCAAATTATAAAACCCGATGAGTCCAGAGTAGCTTTGATAGTGGCTCTGGCGAGAGTTAGCGAGACTTCAGCGAGATAGGGTAAAATATTCACGGAAATGTGGCTATGAAGTTACTAGCACGTGGAGACATTGTAAACAGAAAAGTTATATTGCGTTTTAGTTTTCACCACCCTATAAAATCATTCTGTATAAAAGTACTTCAATCGATCTTTTTTGAATTCATTCAAGTTTAAAATATAATTGTTCTCTATACTTTTCTGCTGTCATGAATTAAAAGTTCTTTTTGTACAAATATGTTGCATGGGAACCGGGACTATATTTTTTGGCGTCATATTAGCAAATGAGGCATCAATGTGACTTTAACTGACAAATCAGATGAATGAGAATTGCATCGTGGTTAACTAAATAGTACAGGAATTTTACGCTTGATAAATTCCTTAATTGTGCTATCGGTGAATACAATTGTCAGGTGGATTCCCTGGCCAGCATATAGTTAAGTAAAAAATGTTTTGTCCAGGTCGACCTGTTAAATGCATACGAGAAGCTGCTTGTTTTCCTTACCCTTGAAGTGCTGGCGTTCTGAACTTGACACTAACTACGTATACATTTTATTTAACATATTTTTCTCTAGTTAACAACAAATTAAAAACGTCCGTGATATTTTTCATAGTTTCTAATGTTTTCTTTTTTTCATAAAACATTTTTTATTTTGCACTCCATTGACATGGTCATAGATTGACCTGAACCACGTGTTCGAAGTAACATGTAAACCTGTATTTGGCAAAAACGTATTCAATCAACAATAGGTCAGGTGCTCGTGGTAATATCCTCTGTGCGCATTAATAGCTACAGCCATATAAGGCAAACAAAGGTTTGTCAGTGTAGATGATATTACTCATTTTTTTTACCAGCGTATCGATCGCCAGTGAGCTGTAATTTTTGCAGTAAACTATTATAAGATGTATCAATTGTTATATAACCCCCTCCCCCCCCCCCCTTAAGCCACCATTTTCTGTTGAAAATCATGTCATTGAGTCTTTCAGAAAGGTATGAACACCTTTTTCACAGGACAAGTTTTCAGAAAAAAACAGACTATAGCAATTTCCTGTTTACTGCCAATTTTATTTATAAAACTGGTTCTACCCTATAACCTTTGAATAGGTAAACCTAGACCACGTGTCTTGAATTTAAATCACAATAACATTAGTAGGGGTGCGCATTGAAGTGGTAAAATTTTCCGTTTGGATGAAACGCTCCGAGTCATGCTTTGAACGTCAATTATAATATAACGACACGCCCATGGTTTTAGAAACGAGAAAGAAATATTCGTCGTGATGTTTTAGGACACCCAACTCCTCGCGACAAACAACATGAGTTACACTGAAATGGAGCTTTAAAAAATTAGAAGAAAGAATTAGAGACTTCCCGCTTCTCTAAAACTCAAATTGCGACGAATATGAACATATTTTTGAAGTTATCATGTCTATTGAAGTTACCACAACACATGTTTCGGTCGAACACGCGTTTACTTGGTGTTTATTTAGACTGGCAATTTGATTGGCTACTATATTTATGGAAAACCTGTTCTACAGGTATTCGAATAAACAAATTGACCGTTTCATCCATTTCTAAAGAAATGGGCGTGTCATAAGATGACAATAAACGTTCTAAAGATATCTCAGAACGTTCCATTCGAACGGAAAATTTTACCACTTCAATGCACTTCATTGTACCGTTATGATATATGCTAGGAATGTTCAATATAAGTCTCAATTCATATTTTTAGAACAGATTTTACACCTTTCAACAATCTTTGCCGAGAAATGAAAATACATGTATATCAAAGAAGTCTAGATAAAATTAACACCTTTTTTGCCCGAAAATCCCAAAG
Organism: Saccostrea cuccullata; assembly: GCF_032062105.1. NCBI lineage: Eukaryota > Metazoa > Mollusca > Bivalvia > Ostreida > Ostreidae > Saccostrea > Saccostrea cuccullata. The sequence goes on from NW_026941612.1 coordinate 11,820, forward strand.
TTTGACCAATATTTCAAAATTTACATCACTGACGCCAAGTTTTTTTTCAGTACTTTCAACTCCTCGATACTTGTGTCTGATCAACACGTAAGTCGATAAAAGTTTGATACAAGAAAATATTTTATTGCCTATTTAGATTTTCAATACCCCAAAAATATTACCTTTTAATACAGAAAGGTCATACAATAATTCGTGCGAATTATTTTTCAATGATAAATATTATTCATTTATGTAAAATAAGAATATACGAAGGTTGATCCAAATGTTCGTGGAATTTCTTTCTAAAATTTTATTGTGATCTGATGAAAGCAAACAACAGGCATATTTTTAATTAAAAGTCATAATGCACCAATAAGTTTCACAATTTTCAAATTACCCATTAGGTCACACAAGCTTTATGAAAAAGTTGTGAAACCCGGGGGAGACTTCGACGTTACGTCAAGTTTGATATGTTACGTCACGTTATAGAAGCATCTCACCCTAAAGTCCAATTCAAATACGTAATTCTACTAAATGCTGCCCTTTTCTCCATTTTTTTTCCTCAAGAAAAGCATGGGTATCCTCTCGCATCAACTTATTTTCACTGATTTTTCACTTATATTTCAAAAAACTTCCCATCTTTCCATATGATGTTCCAATTTCAGTAGCAATGTCAAGAACTGTACGTCAGCCGACAAGGTCCTTAACGCTTTCAATTTGTCTAGGGGGATAAACACTTAAAACAGATCCACATTTATTGCCATTGTTACATCAGGTAAAACATGAATAAGTTTTTTAATGATTACCAAAGACTTCAAAAATTAATTACAAAAAGGTCAACTTGATTTTACCGTAGCTCAGTGAGATGCACACTGACCCCCTGTTATTTCTGCGATTTTGAGTCATACTGTATGATGAGTACTTATCCAAAATATACTTCTTAAAAAATCCTTGATATCACAAATTTCACGATTGACAAATCTTAAAGAGCATAATAATGCTCTTAAAACTATATTCAATTAAAACCCCATGATTAAATTCCATATAAGAAACATTTATATTGAGGAACGATATTTTAAGGCGAAAAGATTTTTTTAAAGAAGAAAAAGATAATTTTTCCTCTTTCAAAGTATTCAGTTTTGTTAAATTTGGATTACTATTTTTCCATGCAGTCTGCTTTACAAAGTAATTTTGTGCAATGAAACGTTCTATGCAGGTCCTAAATTATCAATTTTATTAATTGTCATGAATCTATCTTCGTGATTGGCGAAATACATTTAATATATCACAGACCCCCCTCCTTTTATTTCATTTTCTGAATATGCAAGATAATTTTAACCATTCTGCTTTAAGATAGAAAAATTTCATTGCTTTCAAATGATATTTTTGCTCTTTAAATTTTTAACACCAGAAAAATAATATTTTTTAGTGCGGAGACGTCAAATAATAGACTATGCAATGTAATTTGAAACTCTTTTTGTTGTAACAATTTTTATGCCCCTGTAAATGAAGTTTCAGGGGTA
>NW_026941613.1:0-13287 GCF_032062105.1 Saccostrea cuccullata
CAATAGTAGCTGGTCCGAAACCAAGATTTTCTCGATTCGCACTTTACCAGCAGTGTCAATAGTTTCAAATAAATTTTTGTCACATTTAGCAAACTTTTCGGACACTATCTTTTTTAAAACATTTTTTTTCTGCCAGTGACCTTGCTACAATGACTTGAAATGCAGTTGCATATTTGTAGCATTCATGAATATCACTCACCTTTGAAAATATTCAACACAAACAGAAGCTACATTGTCATGGACAACTCCCATTGTGTTGACAACCTGTTCCTTAATTTCTTTGCTGCAGACAATATGGTAATTGTTTAGAAAATGTCCAGATACAGCAATCAAAGCATCTTTTGGCCATCGACTGAACCAATCCATGGTACAACCAGATATAAGTCCAGGGAATTTTAATGCCCTTGTTCGGAACTTTTCTCCAACCTGTATGAAAGATATTTTTATTCAATGAGACATTGATTGTGAATTTATTATCTCAGTCTGGAATCTGATTTGGCCCTTATTTAAATGATTTGTGTCCCCTTGATGAAGGGTGCATTGTGCTATTTCGGTTAAATTTGGCTGGCTTAGTGAAAATTGAGAACAAAATTTATAAAGTTCAAAGAAAGAGGTGTGCCGCACAGAGGAACTTAAATGATCCTTCTGTTGTTTAAAAACACATATTCAATCAACTGATTAAGAAAAAGACTCACCGGAGAGAAGCACAAGACTGTATGCAGATTTTTTCTTGCCCTGGAGATGAAATAATCATACAAGTTTTCAAATGTGGGAGGACATCTTGGCATTTCTTTCTTCATTACTGCAATCAATTCCTGTGTAATTTCATCCAGTTCATCTTTGGCAAACAAATTAGAAACCTGCAGATAATTGATTTAACTTTAAACATTTTTTTTTTATCGGTTTTAATCATTCACTACACATAAATAAAATCATTAAGCTTACAATGTACATTTATTCAGTTCGAGGGCAACATGTGTTCTGTAAGTCTCAAGAACTGCTTAAAAGTGAAGTAACAGTTTGGCAAGGTTTCAGCAAAATACATTCTGTATCAGAATCCAGTAAATAAGTGCTTTGTTTTACCTAATATGTATCTGTCAAACAACAGCAAACACAAGCTAATTTAGTGAATTTATAGATTAAATTTCATTAAAGGTGTTATCCAGAGACAAATTTTAGCAAATTGAAATCTAGAAACTAATCTTTGATATAATGAATTAGTCATCATCTTAAGCTTCACTGCAAAAGCTCAAAAAGAAATAAAGTTGCCATCTGATAATCACTTCATGGAATAGTTTTTTTTATGTTGGTCTAGATCTGTAATCATTTTTTAATTTACCTCAAAAGCATTGGTCATTGCAAAAATACAGAACTTTTAGCAATTCCATCAGAAAGTAAAGATTTATATCAAACAATATATGAATGTGACCTTGACCAAAGGTCACTGAAGTAATATTCTGATTAAAGTGAGAATGAAATATACTCCCAAAAAGTTACATCATAGAACAACATGCACTTTACCATGGAACTGTCTCGAATTGGGGACCATCTGATACTAGTATAACTTACCTCTCCTGAACTCAGAACATTGTTCAAGTATTCAAGGAATGCTTCATCTTTGATTTCATTGTCGGTAAAAATAAATGTGATTCCTTTCCCTTCACATCCAGCAACACGATACATAAACTTCAAATCATCCATCAAATTGCCAACATTGTATGTCCTGTTGATTAAGTTTCATTGCACATTACTTGCATGTCAACAATATTTTTCAGTTAAATCAAGAGTATTTATCAATTGGGAAAAACACTCTTTCAGCATGCAAAAAATTTCTCACAGAACATCCAATCATGCTAAAAGATATGCCACTTTAATAGATTTGATTGTTGCTTATTTTCTTTGTTTTAAAAGACATTAGTTTTTCAAATTAACAGTGCCATTATAACATTATATTAAATGAAGCTTTGGTACCCTGTATGAGAGGTACCTGGGAGCATCTTTACAGATTTGTAATTACTGGTGAAGTTACACTTGGTTAATTGCTAACCTTGAGAGTGTAATCTGGAATATTCTGTAGCCTGCGATGAAGGAGGCTAGACGAGTTAGTGATTGTTTTCCTGATCCTCCAACTCCCACCAACAGAGCATTTCCTCGCGGGGTACCAATAATTCTGGATATCTGTTATCAAAAATAAATCTTCAAATTAAAACAAATACATGGAATGAAATTCCTTACTTAACTTTTTTTTTTTTAGAACCACTGCCAAACTGGACCTGCCAGGTTAATGGAAACTGAAGGTTCAAACTAGGAAATCAACTTAAGTTATGGGAGAAGTCCGAGACACATTTGAAAATTTTGGTGAAGGAACAGTCTGCTTGCTAAATGCCAACAAATAAAAGGGATTCTCAAAGGTACTCAGAGTCTCTGAACCCTGCTTGGATCAATCCAAAGTATTATTGTGCACTCCTGGGATCAGCCAAGTTTTTTGTATGTCTGTGCTTTTAGGAATCATCCCTCTAGGCATTTTCTTCCTTGGATCAGCCCTAAGGTTTGTCTTATGACCTGCTGAGATCAGCCCAATGCATTATGCACTCCTGGGATTAGCTCATAGTGTTTGATGTGATCATGCCCATGGAGATTGGCCCTTGGCATGCTTGTTTTTTGTGCTCCAAGGATTAGCTTCCTCATTGACAATATTTAGTAGCTGCTTTTAAATTTTGGGATGAAAAGTATAGGTCTAAGAATGTCAAAATACCATTAACTGTGGAAGCGTACACAGGTTTTAATGTATTTGTAGGTTTTATCTGTATTACTCAAGAAAGATATAAAAACCAACTGAACCTTTAAACCCTTGCTTTATTTTATGTGTAAATGGTTGCTTTCAAACAAAATTTAAGAGAGATCACTAACCTTGATAAGATGTACCATGGCATCCTTGAAGAAGACAAGATCCATATGAGCCCCCCTGACTAACTCGTTGTACTGTTCCATGTAAGTCAGCAGTTTGTCATTCAATGTCTCATAAGAGGAGATCTATGAGGAAAAAAGGAAAAAGAAATGTCAATATAATAGGAAACAAATACCACCTATATTGTACCACTCATAGTTATGGTGAGGTCAAGCATATACTGTTACCTGTTCATATATTTTGGGAGCTTCTAGTGCAGCATCATCACTTTCTTCTCCTGTGGGTTCTGGAGCATCACGAAGAAAATCCACAAAGTATGGTTCTGGATGACACGTGTCAACAAGTGATGCATCAATGTGATCATTAATGACAACATTCAAACTCTTCTCAAACCAGGCTTTGTCATCAGCATTTGTAAATCTGAAATAGATGAAACTTAGCATCCACTGAAAAACTCACACTTTACTTTAAACAAAAATAAAATAAAAACATCCCCCCCCCTAAATCGGAGAATATCAACTAAATATATGTTTATATAAAGTAAAATGAGCAAGTTTATTTGTATAAAATTTTATTCTTTATTTAGGGATTCTAATGATGTCCTTATATAATGTAACAAGTCCAAAAATTATATACCAACCTTTTTTGTTGCACGTGTCCTTCAAAACACTTTTCCTTTTACAACTACATGTATTATTAATTTATGAATCTAAAGATTATTGTCCAAATTTAAAACAAAAATTGATGCTGTTAAAGATAATCTGGCTCTTACAGATATTTTCTATTTTGATGGACTTACATCTACACATTACACCTATACCTGTCTGAGATGACTCTTGTACATTCATGTTTGAAGAGTCCTAACACCATCAATTGGTCCTCACATTCCTCTCCTTTGATTTTCAGCATTCCCTCCCAAATTCTAGACAGATCTCGCAAGTTGAAAATGTAATGAAACTTGGCTGGTGTAGGCAACATTTTTACCTATCAAACAGTTCAAATAAGTATCAAAATTGTTTCCAAATGAAACCTGTTCAAAGTTTCATTACTTTCATGAAACAATGTTAACATATTCTCATTTCTACAGGTTCCTAATTCCACAGAATCAGAATTTTTATTTGTACTTAATGAAAGTTGTTAAAAAGAAAGACATATGGATAAAAAGTTATGCAGATTTCTTGTATATCCTGGGCTTAAGACTTTAAACAAACTTAAATTATACATGTACATTTCATGAATTTCTTGGAGATTTATGTAAGAGTTTGAAACTTTGTATTGTTTCTATGCAGGAAAGGTCAACCATACCAAACTTTATAAACCAGTAAATTGCATATTTGCAATTATATATATTTATTATGGGGACATTCAAACAAAGTATGAAGAAGATGCATAATATGAAAAGAGGAAACATGAACAATTAAGTGTGAAAAATAGCCAAGTGAGCTAAAAAACAAACAGCAGGAATATAACATAAATCACATCAAATTTAAAACTGAAAAATAATCACCTTTGTCATTTGCCAGAGAATTCTGGTGGCTGGAACAATCTTTTTCACAATATCACAAACTTCTGGATTAAAGCGACTAGAACAAAAATATCCACACCCAATGATGCCTGCAAAACAATATTATATATTCTTATAAAATGTTATAGCTCTGCAAGTGTTTTAATTTGACTTACCACAGACACAGGATCCTTATTTCAACAAAACTTTCATTTTTAAGCTTGCATTTTTTTTGGCTAAAGAAATAAATCATTTACATGTATTTTTCAATACAAGGCCTTAGAAATCAAGGATCTCAGCCTGTTTTATTTCCAATGACTTTCAAAGATAAGAATCAACTTTCATAGGTCTTGTGAACCACACACATACTTCACATATCAAACAAGAGGCCCAAAGGGCCACATCGCTCACCTCAGCACAACTACTAGAAAAAAACACATATCAGATCAAAACTGAAAGTTTACTGGGGGGGGGGGCTGAATTTTAACCCTCCTGGGTGTCATGATTTAAACAATGTAGAATCTACAATACCAGAGGATGATTCCATATAAATAGAAAAAATATCACTAATCATGGCTTTGAAGTTCTTGAAAAGAAGATTTTAAAAGGTTTCCCTATATATCCTTATGTACAACTTTGATCAGCCATTTTGGGCCCAAAACTAGCCCCAGAGGTCATGATTTGAACAAGCTTGAATCTTCACTAACTGAGGATGATTCCACATAAGTTTCGTCTTTCCTGGCCCAATGAGTAGAACATTTTTAAAGTTTTTCCTATATATTCCTATGTAAAACTTTGGTCAGCCATTTTGGCCCCACCCTAGCCCCGGGGGTCATGATTTAAACAAACTTGAATCTACACTACCTGAGGATGATTCCACATGAGTTTCATCTTTCCTGGCATAGTGGTTCTTGAGAAGATTTTTAAAGATTTTTTCTATATATTTCTATGTAAAACTTTGGTTGGCCATTTTGGCCCCACCCTAGCCCCAGGGGTCATGATTTGAACAAATTTGAATCTACACTACCTGAAGATAAATTTCATTTTCATTTCATTTTTCCTTTTCTCAATGATTCTTAAAAAGATTTTTAAAAGATTTTTCCTATTTATTCCTATGTAAAACTTTAGTCAGCCATTTTGGCCCCACCCTAGCCCCGGGGGTCATGATTTGAACAAACTTGAATCCACACTACCTGAGGATGATTCCACATGAGTTTCATCTTTTCTGGCCCAGTGGTTCTTAAGAAGAAGAGTTTAAAAGATTTTTCTATGTATTTCTATGTAACTTTGGTTGGCCATTTTGGCCCCACCCTAGCCCCGGGGGTCATGATTTGAACAAACTTGAATCTACACTATCTGAGGATGATTCCACATGAGTTTCATCTTTCCTGGCCCAGTGGTTCTTGAGAAGAAGATTTTTAAAGATTTTTCCTATATATTCCTATGTAAAACTTTGGTCGGCCATTTTGGCCCCACCCTAGCCCCGGGGTCATGATTTGAACAAACTTGAATCTACACTACCTGAGGATGATTCCACATGAGTTTCATCTTTCCTGGCCCAGTGGTTCTTGAGAAGAAGATTTTTTAAAAATGCTATTAATTTTTCACTAATTCATAATTATCTCCCCTTGGAAGAGGGCGTGGCCCTTCATTTGAACAATCTTGAATCCCCTTACCCAAGCATACTTTGTGCCAAGTTTGGTTGAAATTGGCCCAGTGGTTCTCAGAAGAAGATGAAAATGTGAAAAGTTTACGACAACGACGGACAAATTTTGATCAGAAAAGCTCACTTGAGCCTTCGGCTCAGGTGAGCTAAAAAGGAAGAAGAGATCTGCTAAAATTAAAATCTTTTTCCAGATAGTGTGCCGAACAATCAACCACAACCTACCAAAGATTTTGTCAATGGAGTTATTCGATGGCAGAGTGCAGTTGAATATGGAGAACTGTCTTTTCAATCTCTGAGGGATATCATTTCTTCCTCCTCCTGGGTGTATCATAGCAGCAATGAATTGCATGTCCACTATAGATATGTAATCACCAGGCTTGTCCAAGCTGTACATGCCATGCATCTCCATCATTTGACGAGTGATTTAATTTGTAATCTATAATCAATAGGCATAAATTTTCAAACTTTATTAAAAATTCCAGTAATAAAACCATCATGACAACGGATGTTTAAACATCAACATATGTTTTTCTTGCAATAAATTTGCCGGGTACCCCCACTCATTATGACTGGCATGTTGACTGGTAAAAATGAAAACAGTATTCCCCTTTCCTCCGGGGGGTCCAAAAAGTACTTCCCATTCTTTGTCAACAAAACTTTAGGTTTGTAAATATGCAATGTTAAACTTAAAAAATACACAGTTTTCACTCTTACTTGTCTAAAAGAAAATAGTATGATCATTGCTATAATTACCGGGAAACTTTGGATGGAGTGGAAGCCGAGGAGAAGTTAAAACTTTTGTCAGTTATTGTCAGGGTCATACTGTGCCATGTAACCTTTGGTATTCACCCTTTGCTGTCCTTTTTTCTCCATTAAAAGTACTGCCTAGTAAAATAAATACACTGAAAAAATTAAAAAAAAGGCCCCCGGGCCTTATAGGTCACCTAGTATCATGCAACAACTTTCCAGGATTTATTTGGTTTCGTTTTTAAACCAAAACCATGAAATTCACAAATTTTGAAAGAGGCACCATTGCTTATCAAAGGGCAGATTTCAAAGCATTAATTTATTTTTAATCAAAACCCCCCTGGGACCCCTGACCCAGTGGCCCTGAATTTTTTTTTGAAAGAGGCCCCTCTCTTCATTATAAGGCCAGCATTTTTTTTTTTTTGTTTAGGTTTAGTTATAACATGAGAATAAAAAAATCCCGAAGGAGAATGAAATAAAAAATTTTTTTTTATAAATCAATTGTACATTTTTTTTTGCTATTCTAATAGGCTCCTTACCACTGGACAAAAATGCTTACAAATAGGAAAGTAGAACATTTAATTGCTTTTTCACATTTCCAGTTTTTGGGGCCCGTTATATAAATTTTTTTGATGTTGGTCAAAATATATTTTTTAAAAAAACAATTCTTTAAAAGTCTTTCAATATATCTTCATTTTTTTAATATGTTTTAGGTGAATGTGAACATTGTTCTAAAATTTACTTGATGCCTAAAATTTAATTCCTATCATAAAAAGACAAATATTGGGGAGTAGGGTGAACATTTTTTTAAAATTTAAATGTAAAATAATTTCGGGTGAAAACAAATTACTACATGCCTGTATATATTTTTATATTCTTCCTTTTTTAAAAGTTGAATTTTTTTTTTTTTTTCTTCAGGTTATTGTCCATTTCTTCCTAAAATGGACTTAATTTCCCATAGTTTTATTCATTACATCTGATGCATAAGCAACCCTTTTCTGAAGAATGATGCTTAGACTGTAAGCTATAACAGATACCTAAACAATGTCGCTGGGAATATGCAATAGCTACCACGGGCAGTTTAAAACCTGGGGGATGGAAAATAATTTACATTACAGTTACTTTTGAAACGAATACATAATTATCTCACCAGCATGTCATTGTGCAACAAAGTTGTCAGCATTTTATTTGTCCTTTGAACAGGTGAAACGTTTTAATGGCACTGATCGATGAATTTTACACTAAACCAAGGTATCTTCTCAGATCTAGCTTTATTTACCCGCCGTTTCATCTTAAAACCGGAAGTACGAGTCGTAAATTTGAAATCTCGATTCCGACTCATATTTGACATCGGAAAGAAAAAAATTGTTTTCAAAACTTTGAGCGGAGGCTTTGTATAACTGAAAAAAAAATATATCCTGGCCTTAAATATGTAATTAGATCATTAGCATATTAACCAGGAGCAAAGGTAAGTTTGTTCAAAGATCATGCAATTCACTATATAATCATTAGAGCCCCACCCTAAAACAAGAACCCCTGACCCTGGGGCCATAAAATTCAAAATTTTGGTAGAGGCACTCTTGCTCATCATAACTATGTACTTAGTTAGTTTATTTAATACCCATTATCAGAGTAGAAGTTTTTCAAAGAATTCTTGTTTTTTCACTATATAATCAATAGAGCCCCGCCCTAACACCAGAACCCCTGACCCTGGGGCCATAAAATTCACAATTTTGGTAGAGGCACTCTTGCTCATCATAACTCTGTACTTTGTTGGTTTATTTAATACCCAGGTGCAGAGAAAATGATTTTCAAAGAAATAATGCATTTTCACTACCTACTTATTTAGCCCTACCCTAGCACTAGAACCCCTGACCCCAGGGCCATAAATTTTCACAATTTTGGTAGAGGACTCATTGCTGATTACAATATGCAAACAGTTTGATTGCTTGATGTCCAGGAGTAAAGAAGAAGATTTTTAAAGATTGCATTAATTTTAGTGGTTTTGGCCCCACCCCTCAGGCAGGGATCATGAAATTCAAAATTTTTTGCCCCCTTCACCCATAGATGCTTTGTGCCAAATTTGGTTGAAATTGGTTCAGTGGTTGCAGAGAAGAAGCTGAAAATGTTTCAAATGTTCCACGAGAACGCAAAGGCAAAAACAGATAGCAATAGGTCACCTGAGTTTACTCAGGTAAACCCAATGAAACAACTTTGAAAAAAAGGTTTTATTTCAGCAGGTATTGGTAGGAATTTTTATCATAATTCATGACCTTCCTTTTTTTAGAAAACACTCACTTTGTTCTGTTTTGCAATGACATCTATCAAGAAGCTTGTTCGCACATTGTCCACATTTGGTACTAAAATGGATGAAAATTCAGGAACTACATCTGAAGGGTAATGTATTCTTCTACTCTCTTAGACCAGTGTTCCCATTCACCTGTAAGAAAAAAAATAAGAAGTTTTCTGAATACCTAAAAATAAAAATTTTGAAAAGCAATACATGTATTTGTATCCCAAGTTGAGGGGCAAGTACTAGTGCTTGAAAAACCGTCAATTCCAAAAGTAGATGGAACTGATTGAGTGACTTGATTTTAATACCATGATCATCAACAACATATTCAAAGATGGTCTCTCCCTCTTTCACAGAAGGTAATTCCAATGCACTCTCATGTTTAGCCATAAATTCTTCCATTTTGGCACGATCATCCAACTCCAGCAATGCACCCAAACTCCACATCAGAGAGAATATGAAAAGTTTTTCTAGATGGAATGCGGGGAATTTTCCTTTGTCATCTTTCTTGGGATCAAACCCTAAGTACATTGCAAGCCTTAAAATAATAATATCCAATTTTAAGGATGGTATGCAATCGCAAAGCTAAACAATTTTTATCTATTTCAATTCTTCAATTCAGTAGCTGTTAAAATTATTAAAATTAATTTAAAATTTACCTGCATAATTTGGTTGCATTGCAGTGTCTCCATTTTGGGTAACAAGTTCGTATTGACATACGTGTACAAATCATCAAATATTTTGTCAAAAAGAGTCAGCAAAAGCTCACTTTCCTGGGAATTTCTCTTTAACAGCCAACCCTTCAATAAACAAAATGGGATAATTTTAAACTTTATTGGACTTATAAAATTAAATCTTGCTTTTTATTTTTTTGGAATGAGCTTTTATATTTAATCATTACATAGCTATTCTCGTTTTTTAACAGAAAATGTTGATGATGCAATTGAATATACACACTTTTCATGTATTATTAAGATATAATTTCAGTATGATAACCCCCCCCCCCCAGACTATGTTATTTCTTTATTATCCTTTAGAGCAGGGGTATAATTAGAACAGTACTTTACTTGTGTGTACCTGTAATATTGGTCTCCAATCCAGTGCTGATGAACTCATGTACACCATACCATTTCTAGATACAGTAGCTGGTGAAGCATTGTCAATGTTGTGGACCTCAAATACTACCTTACAGGCTGGGGACATTGGGATGCGGTCACCGTTGGCCAGTGTGAGAGTCTTATTGTCATCAAGAACAGAATTCAAATTCTCAATCCATATTGCATCAACAGGGCCATCAAGAACAATCCATATGTTTTCTCCTAAAAAAAGAAATAAAATTAATTCTATTTCCTTCAAAATAAATCATTAATTAGAGCCTTAAATTGTGACTTCTTGGCACTCCTTACTTTTTTCAAGTACTGGGTACTTTTAAAAAATAATGAATTTTGAAAATTCCACTCATGGGACAGTGATTGAATAAGTGAGATTATTTCAGCTAACCTTTCTTTGCTTTCAGTGTTCTCCTCCACAAGGTAGAAAATATGCCATCTGTCCAATCATTTGTTGCTACATCCAGTCTACCAAACATCTGTGGTGCTGTTATAGCTTTTGGATTCATCCTCATTTCCCTATGAGGAGCCCCGCAATCAGTCATTGCTTTCATCAAGACGTGGATGCAGCAAGTCTTGCTGCTCCACTTGGTCCCAGTGTCATCATTCCATGCCTTACTCTTTGTGTTTCATAGAGCTATAAAATTAATGACACAACTAAAACAATGTGCTTGAATCAATCACTACCACAATTTGTGTGCCTGTCAAGTTATTATACCAGTGGCAAAAGAAAAGTTAAACTTTCTATTAAGATTTTTAATGACTAGTTAATTTTCATACTTTACTAGAGTTATTGGAAATTCTTAATGTGCAAGAATTAAGTATGCATATTTATCAAGATAGTATCTGATAAGTTTCAGACAACATGCAATAAAAAAATCTAATTTAGCATAGGTGAGCTAAAAGAAATGATAGGCAACCTGTAGAGCACAAGAAATTCTTGGTAGCTAACATTTTGGATTCAATGCATGAAGAATCTAATGTCCCCCTTTTCAAAAACATTCATCATATGCATATTAATTCCACATAGAGTAAATCAGTTACAAAGAATTTGCTAAAATAAACAATCTAAGCTATGTAGAAAATTTCACCATATTTATTATAGGAATATAAGAAATTTAAGTTACAAGATTGGTCCATAAGCCAAATGAACACTACTCACTTGTACAAGTTTGAGATTCCATGATGGATGATTTATGAGCACAGCATCATCTACTTGTTTAGCAATAGCCACTTGCAACTCTGCATATGTTGCACTGTCTAGCACTATTCCTGGAAACAAATCTGCTATCAAGCTCATGAACAATGGCTCATCCTCATCTACCTATAGAGATTGAATCATACAGCTTTAGAATTTTGATTTTTTTTTTTTTTGGGTTTCACTTAGGGTACCTTATTGAAGGAATAAAGAATCAACATAAAACAAAGATATTTTTATCATGCCCTTGCCATGGCATTAGTCTCTCTCAATCACTGCTATACCCCCCCCCCCCCCCCCCCCCCCCACACACACACACATTTGGAATGCTATGATCATTATATTTGTGATTAAGAAAAGAATAGCTTTAAGAAAAATTTCCAATTTGGATAAATTCATGTTTTCCCTTTAAAAATCTCATCACAATTGTATTTTCTGTGTCATTTGGTCTAGCTCTCTTGTTGGCTCCTAAAGTCCTCAGTACAGACAAAATATTCCTCAATCCAAAGTCATAGTGAACCTTTAAGTGCACAAGAAAATAAATATCATTCATTTTAAAGACTAAAGCCATTTAAAATTTGCTTTTCTTAAATAAATATTGATTTAAATTGCAGCAGGAGAATGGAAGAATTAATAACAAGGTTTCGCATCAGAATCTCAGTCAGAAAAAGGAGAGTTCTTATTTCATCAGGTGCCTGTGGATTAATCACATGAAGCAATTCTAGTAAATATAGTAAGAATGCATAACCTAGTCCATTATTTTTCGAAGATAAATTAGGTAAGGCTTATAATTTCCTGCAACTTTTTCACTATAAGATAAAACTTGATTTTGTTCTTTTTCACAAAACTTTTTATATGAAATTTTTATTAACTGTAAGATTTAAAACAACTTTACTAGGGCTCCCATCCTCTTTCAAGTATTAGTTGAGGCGTCTGGGCAAGAACGATTGTATAATGCAAGTATTCCCACAACTTTCTTGCACGCTGTGCCAAGTTCGTGCAATGTTAGAAAAGACCTAGCTGTACTACAATTTTTTTTTGAAAACAAGTGAAATTTTAAGTTAGATCCAGCATTTGACACTATTCAACAATGTTCCCGAAAGTAACAGCTGATAACACGTACTTATTTACTAAACTGTTCTTTCAAAATGCCTCAATAAATTATGCACTCACTTGCTTTGATAACTGTTCTTCACATAATTTGTAGAGAGTATAGAATTTCTGTGCCAAAAGAACATTTTCCAAAAATCCACAACTAGCCAGTTTAACCCTCATGATAATCTGACGGTCTGGAACCATCATAGCTACTGTGCGGAACTGAACTTTCAAGTTTTCTGGCAATTTTAAAAGTTTCCCGCATATCCTGGATTCTGTAACAATGTACTTTATTGCATAAAACATACAAGTATTTTTTTTGCATAATTATTTTAAATCGCTATATATATATGAACTGACCATTGTAAGGAAAATTCCAAATTCTTGATTGAGTTCCACTACATCACCATCAGTGAATATGAACTCCTTTTTCCTGTCTTTCTTGGCATTGAGAACAATGTAATCTGTTGAGCAGCTACAGATAATACAGGCAATTCAATTCTGTTAAACTCGTCAAAGCATCCCCAGGATCCAGACTGTGCTAAACCTAAAAGGAAACGTTGTGTTTTGACTTGTATATAGTAACTTAATATGCAGTTATCCAGGGCGAGAAATGTAATGTGTATTGGAATTTGCAGAGCTGAGGCCGAAAACATATTTCTTTTTCACATCCTGTATTACTCCAGTCTCTTAAACAAGAGGCCCAAGGGCCTTGAATGGCTCTTCTGATAAATTATACAATCTATCCTAAGACCCAAGATGCATCA